>NW_017219272.1:0-22162 GCF_001704415.2 Capra hircus | reverse complement strand
AAAACAGCTTTCCCTGGAATGGACTGAGACATCTGGGGGACTCTGGGAATGGTGACACGACCCTTGAGTCCCTCTCGCCTTTCCTGTGGAGAGCGCCTCCTCTTGAGATGCGACGGGAACGTTGGGAATTCTTTCCCGATCCCGCAAGGAAAGTATCCCTCGTCTGCAGCTATGAGGCGGAAAAGGGGCTCCTCTGAATGTGGGCGGGAGTCTCGTGCTTCCTTTCGAGTGGAGCCGGGTAAGTCGGGGAACTTCTTGAGTTGCAGCAAGGGTGTGAAGGACCCTTTGGAAGTTCCAGAGGTTAGATGTGCTTAGCCTCGAGAAGTCTCAGCGGAAATGGGCCTCATCTCGCCTGGAGGGGAGAACCTCCTGGATTTTCTCGAGTTGCGGCAGGTGGTCTCGACTTACGACGGGGACCTCAGGGACCCGCTCTTGTGGCCTCAGGAAAGGCCAGTCCCCATGCGAGTTGCTCGGGGGCCTCTCGGGATTCCTCTCCCGTCGATGCCGGGGCCTAAGATCTTGTGTGGAGTCGGTGTCGGAACCTGAGGGTTCCTCTCCAGTGCTGACATGAAACTTGGGGTACTTCTGGAGTCTCCCCAGGGGAGTCAGTCCTCGTCTCGAGTAGGGGTATGCACGTGGCGCTTTCATCCCGAGCTGTGGCAGCAGTGTCGCGCTTCCCTTTGCGTGGATAAAGGGATCTGTGGCTTTCCCTTGAGGCTTTCCATCGAGGCTTTCCCACGAGGCTTTCCCACAGGGCTGTCCCACGTGCCACCATGGTGTGAGTCGATCGTCGGCTTGAAAGTCGAGGCAGTGCCGGGAAAACAGGTTTTCCCTGGAATGGACTGAGACATCAGGGCGACTCTGGGAATGGTGGCACGACCCTGGAGTTCCTCTCGCCTTTCCTGTGGAGAGCGCCTCCTCTTGAGATGCGAAGAGAACGCCGGAAATTCTTTCCCGACCACGCAGGGAAAGGATCCCTCCTCTAGAGCTAGGAGGCGGAAACGGGGCTCCTCTGGAAGTGGGCGGGACTCGAGTGCTTCCTCTCGAGTGGAGACGGGTATGTCGGGGAACTTCTTGAATTGCAGCAAGGGTGTGAAGGACCCGTTGGTAGTTCCAGAGGTTAGGTGTGAATAGCCTCGAGACGCCTCAGCGGAAATGGGCCTCATCTCGCCTGGAGGGGTGAACCTCCTGGATTTTCTCGAGTTGCAGCAGGTGCTCTCGACTTACGACCGGGACCTCAGGGACCCGCTCTGGTTGCCTCAGGAAAGGCCAGTCCCCATGCGAGTTGATTGGTGGCCTCTCGGGATTCCTCTCCCGTCGATGCCGGGGCCTAAGACCTTGTGTGGAATCGGTGCCCGAACCTGAGGATTCCTCTCCAGTGCTGACATGGATCTTGGGGTACTTCTGGAGTCTCCCCAGGGGAGTCAGTCCTCCTCTCGAGTGGGGGCATGCACTTGCGCTTTCCTCCCAGCTTTAGCAGCAGTGTCACGCTTCCCTTTGCGTGGATAAAGGGATCTGTGGCTTTCCCTTGAGGCTTTTACAGGAGGCTTTCACACGAAGTTTTTCCACAGGGCTGTCCCACGTGCCACCGTTGTGTGAGTGGATCCTCGGCTTGAAATTCGAGGCAGTGCAGGGAAAGCAGGTTTCCCTGGAATGGACTGAGACATCTGGGGGACTCTGGGAATGGTGGCACGACCCTGGATTTCCTCGCGCCTTTCCTGTGGAGAGCGCCTCCTCTTGAGATGCGACGGGAACTCCGGGAATACTTTCCCGACCACACAGAGAGAATTATCCCTCCTCTCGAGCTACGAGGCGGAAACTGGGCTCCTCTGGATGTGGCCGGGACTTTCCTGCTTCCTCTCGAGTGGAGACGAGTATGTCGGGGAACTTCTTGAGTTGCAGCAAGGGCGAGAAGGATCCTTTGGAAGTTAAAAATTTTAGATTTCATTAGCCTCAAGATGCCTCAGCAGAAATGGGCCTCATCTCGCCTGGAGGGGAGAACCTCCTGGATTTTCTCGAGTTGCGGCAAGTGCTCTTGACTTACGACGGGGACCTCAGGGACCCGCTCTGGTGGCATCAGGAAAGGCCAGTCCCCATGCGAGTTGCTCGGCGGCCTCTGGGGATTCCTCTCCCGTCGATGCCTGGGCCTAAGACCTTGTGTGGAGTCGGTGCCGATACCTGAGGATTCCTCTCCAGTGCTGACATGGATCTTGGGGTACTTCTGGAGTCTCTCCAGGGGAGTCAGTCCTCGTCTCGAGTGGGGGAATGCACGTACGCTTTCCTCCCGAGCTGTAGCAGCAGTGTGGCCCTTCCCTTCGCTTGGATCAAGGGATGTGGCTTTCCCTCGAGGCTTTCCCACGAGGCTTTCCCACGAGGCTTTCCCACAGGGCTGTCCCACGTACCACCGTGGTGTGAATCGATCCTCGGCTTGAAAATAGAGGCAGTGCAGGGAAAACAGGTTTCCCTGGAATGGACTGAGACATCTGGGGGACTCTGGGAATGGTGGCACGACTCTGGAGTTCCTCTCGCCTTTCCTGTGGAGAGCGTCTCCTCTTGAGAAGCGACGGGAACGCGGGGAATTCTTTCCCCCCCACGCAGGGAAAGGATCCCTCCTCTCGAGCTAGGAGGCGGAAACGGGGCTCCTCTGGATGTGGGCGGGACTCTCGTGCTTCCTCTCGAGTGGAGACGGGTATGTCGGGGAACTTCTTGAGTTGCAGCAAGGGCGTGAAGGACCCTTTGGAAGTTCCAGATGTTAGATGTGATTAGCCTCAAGACGCCTCAGCGGAAATGGGCCTCATCTCGCCTGGAGGGGAGAACCTCCTGGATTTTCTCGAGTTGCGGCAGGTGCTCTCGACTTATGACGGGGACCTCAGGGACCCGCTCTGGTGGCCTCAGGAAAGGCCAGTCCCCATGCGAGTTGCTCGAGGTCCTCTCGGGATTCCTCTCCCGTCGATGCTGGGGCCTAAGACCTTGTGTGGAGTCGGTGCCGGAACCTGAGGATTCCTCTCCAGTGCTGACATGGATCTTGGGGTACTTCTGGAGTCTCCCCAGGGGAGTCAGTCCTCGTCTCGAGTGGGGGCATGCACGTGCGCTTTTCTCCCGAGCTGCGGCAGCAGTGTGGTGCTTCCCTTCCCGTGGATCAAGGGATCTGTGGCTTTCCATCGAGGCTTTCCCAGGAGGCTTTCCCACGAGGTTTTCCCACGAGGCTTTCCCAAAGGGCTGTCCCACGTGCCACCGTGGTGTGAGTCGATCCTCGGCTCGAAATTCGAGGCAGTACACGAAAATCAGGTTTCCCTGGAATGGACTGAGACATCTGGGGGACTCTGGGAATGGTGGCACGACCCTGGTGTTCCTCTCGCCTTTTCTGTGGAGAGGGCCTCCTCTTGAGATGCAAAGGGAACGCCGGGAATTCTTTCCCGACCACGTAGGGAGTGGATCCCGCCTCTCGAGCTGGGAGGCGAAAACGGGGCTACTCTCGATGTGGGCAGAACTCTCGTGCTTCCTCTCGAGTGGAGACGGGTATGTCGGGGAACTTCTTGAGTTGCAGCAAGGGTGTGAAGGACCCTTTGGATGTTCCAGATGTTAGATGTGATTAGCCTCGAGACGCCTCAGTGGAAATGGGCCTCATCTCGCCTGGAGGGGAGAACCTCATGGATTTTCTCGACTTGCGGCAGGTGCTCTCGACTTACGATGGGGACCTCAGGGACCCGCTCTGGTGGCCTCAGGAAAGGCCAGTCCCCATGCGAGTTGCTCGGGGGTCTCTCGGGATTCCTCTCCCGTTGATGCCGGGGCCTAAGACCTTGTGTGGAGTCAGTGCTGGAACCTGAGGATTCCTCTCCAGTGCTGACATGGATCTTGGGGTACTTCTGGAGTCTCCCCAGGGGAGTCAGTCCTTGTCTCGAGTGGGGGCATGCACGTGCGCTTTCCTCCCGAGCTGTGTCAGAAGTGTCGGGCTTCCCTTCGCGTGGATCAAGGGATCTGTGGCTTTCCCTCGAGGCTTTCCCACGACGCTTTCCCACAGGGCTGTCCCACGTGCTACCATGGTGTGAGTCCATCCTCGGCTTGAAAGCCGAGGCAGTGCAGGGAAAACAGGTTTCCCTGGAATTGACTGAGACATCTGGGGGACTCTGGGAATGGTGGCACGACCCTGAAGTTCCTCTCGCCTTTCCTGTGGAGAGCACCTCCTCTTGAGATGCGACGGGAACGCGGGGAATTCTTTCCCCACGACGCAGGGAAAGGATCCCTCCTCTCGAGCTAGGGGGCAGAAACGGGGGCTCCTCTGGATGTGGCCGGGACTCTCGTGTTTCCTCTCGAGTGGAGACGGGTATGTCGGGGAACTTCTTGAGTTGCAGCAAGGGTGTGAAGGACCCTTTGGAAGTTCCTGAGGTTAGGTGTGATTACCTCGAGACGCCTCAGAGGAAATGGGCCTCATCTCACCTTTAGCGGAAAACCTTCTGGATTTTCTCGAGTTGCGGCAGGTGCTCTCGATGTACGACGGCTATTTCAGGGACCCGCTCTGATGGCCTCAGGAAAGGCCAGTCCCCATTCGAGTTGCTCGTGGGCCTCTCAGGATTCCTCTCCCGTCGATGCCGGGGCCTAAGACCTTGTGTGGAGTCGGTGCCGGAACCTGAGGATTCCTCTCCAGTGCTGACATGGATCTTGGTGTCCTTAAAGGCGAGATGAGGCCCATTTGCGCTGATGCGTCTCGAGGCTAATCACACCTAACCTCTGGAACTTCCAAAGGGTCCTTCACACCCTTGCTGCAACTCAAGAAGTTCTCTGACATACCCGTCTCCACTCGAGAGTATCAACATCTTCCCGCCCACTTTCAGAGGAGCACCGTTTCCACCTCATAGCTCGAGAGGAGGGATCCTTTCCCTGCGTGGTCTGGAAAGCATTCCCGGCTTTCCAGTCGCATCTCAAGAGGAGGCCCTCTCCACAGGAAAGGCGAGAGAAACTCCAGGGTCGTTCCACCATTCCCAGAGTCCCCCAGATGTCTCTGTCAATTCCAGGGAAACCTGTTTTCCCTGCACTGCCTCGACTTTCAAGCCGAGGATCGACTCACACCACGGTGGCACGTGGGACAGCCCTGAGGAAAATACTCGTGGGAAAGCCTCGAGGGTAAGCCACAGATCCCTTGATCCACGTGACGGGAAGTGTGACACTGCTGCTACAGTTCGTTAGGAAAGCTCACGTGCATGCACCAACACGAGATGAGCACTGAGTCCCCAGGGGAGACTCCAGAAATACGCCAAGACCCATGTCAGCACTGGGGAGGAATCCTCAGGTTCCGGCCCCGACTCCACACAAGGTCTTAGGCCCCAACATCGACGGGAGAGGAATCCCGAAAGGCCCCCTTGCAACTCCCATGGGCACTGGCCTTTCCTGAGGCCACCAGAGCGGGTCCCTGAGGTCCCCGTCTTAACTCGAGAGACCCTGCCCAACTCTAGAAAATCCAGGAGGTTCTCCCCTCCAGGCGAGATGAGGCCCATTTCCTCTGAGGCGTCTGGAGGCTCATCACACCTAAACTCTGGAAATTCAAAAGGGTCCTTGCTGCAACTCAAGAAGTTCCCCGACATACCCGTCTCCACTAGAGAGGAAGCACGAGGGTCCCACCCACATCCAGAGGAACCCCGTTTCCGCCTGGCAGCTTGAGATGAGGAATCCTATCCTGCTTAGTCAGGAAAGATTTTTCGGCGTTCCCGTGGCATCTCAAGAGTAAGGGCTCTCAATAGGAAAGGCGAGAGGAACTCCAGGGTCGTGCCACCATTCCAAGAGTCCCCCAGATGTGTCAGTCCATTTCAGAGGAACCTGTTTTTCCTGCACTGCCTCGACTTTCACGCCGAGTATCGACTCACACCATGGTGGCACGTGGGACAGCCCTGTGGGAAAGCCTCGTGGGAAAGCCTCGAGGGAAAGGCACAGATCCCTTGATCCCTGCGACGGGAAGCGTGACACACCTGCTACACTGTCCCTGAGGTCACGGTCGTATGTTGAGAGCACCTGCCGCAACTCGAGAAAATCCAGGAGGTTCTCTGCTTCAGTCGAGATGAGGCCCATTTTCTCTGCGGCGTCTCGAGAGTAATCACGCCTAAACTCTGGAACTTCCAAAGGGTCCTACACACCCTTGCTTCAACTCAAGAAGTTCCCCGACATACCCGTCTCCACTCCAGAGGAAGCACGAGGGTCCGGCCACCTCCAGAGGAGCTCCGTTTCCTCCTCCAAACTCGAGATGAGGGATCCTTCTCTGCTTCCTCGGGAAAGAATTTCCGACGTTTCCGACGCATCTCAAGAGGAGGCGCGCTGCACAGGAAAGGCGAGAGGAACTCATGGGTCGTGCCACCATTCCAAGAGTCCCCCAGATGTCTCAGTCCATTCCAGAGGATCCTGTTTTCCCTGCACTGCTTCGACTTGCACGGCGAGGATCGCGGTGGCAGAGGCGAGGATCGCGGTGGTACGTGGGAGAGCCCTGTGGGAAAGCCTCGTCTGAAAGCCTCGAGGGAAAGCCACAGATCCCTTGATCCACGCGATGGGAAACGTGACACTGCTGCTACAGCACGGGAGGAAAGCGCACGTGCATGCCCCCACTCGAGACGAGGACTGACTCCCCTGGGGAGACTCCAGAAGTACCTCAAGATGCATGTCAGCCCTGGAGAGGAATCTTCAGGTTCTGGCCCCGAATCCACACAAGGTCTTAGGCCCTGGCATCGATGGGAGAGGAATAGCGACACGCCCTCTAGCAACTCGCATGGGGACTGGCCTTTACTGAGGTCACCAGAGCGGGTCCATGAGGTCCCCGTCGTAAGTCGAGAGCATCTGCCGCAACTCGGTAAAATCCAGGAGGTTCTCCCCTCCAGGCGAGATGAGGCCCGTTTCCACTGAGGTGTCTCGAGGCTAATCACACGTGACCTCTGGAACTTCCAAAGAGTCTTTCACAGTCATGCTGCAACTCAAGAAGTTCCCCGACATACCCGTCTCCACTCAAGAGGAAGCACGAGGGTCCCGGCCACATCCAGAGGAGCTCCGTTTCCGCCTCGTAGCTCGAGATGAGGGATCCTTTCCCTGCTTGGTCCGGAAAGAATTCCCGGCATTCCCATCGCATCTCAAAGGGAGGTGCACTCCAAAGGAAAGGTGAGAGGAACTCCAGGGTCGTGCCACAAATCCCAGAGTCCCCCAGATGTCTCAGTCCATTCCAGGGAAACCTGTTTTCCCTGCACTGCCTCGACTTTCAAGCCAAGGATCGACTCACACCATGGTGGCACGTGGGACAGCCCTGTGGGAAAGCCTCGTGGGAAAGCCTCGTGGGAAAGCCTCGTGGGAAAGCCTCGTGGGAAACCCTCAAGCGAAAGCCACAGATAACTTGATCCATGCGAAGGGAAGCGTGACACTTCTGCTATAGCTCGGGAGGAAAGCGCACGTGCATGCCCCCACTCGCGACGAGGACTGACTCCCCTGGGGAGAGTCTAGAAGTACCCCAGGATCCATGTCGGCACTGGAGAGGAATCCTCAGGTTCCAGCACCGACTCCGCACAAGGTCTTATGCCCCGGCATCGACGGGTTCGGAATCCCGGGAGGCCCCCGAGTAACTCGCATGGGGACTGGCCTTTCCTGAGGCCACCAGAGCGGGTCCCTGAGGTCCCCGTCGTAAGTTTAGAGCACCTGCCGTACCTCGAGAAAATCCAGGAGGTTCTCCCCTCCAGGCGAGATGAGGCCCATTTCCGCTGATGCGTCACGAGGCTAATCACATCTAACATCTGGAACTTCCAAAGGGTCCTTCACACCCTTCCTGCAACTCAAGAAGTTCCCCGACATACCCGTCTCCACTCTAGAGGAAGCACGAGAGTCCCGCAAACATCCAGAGGAGCCCCGTTTCCGCCTCCTAGCTCAAGAGGAGGGATCCTTTCCCTGCGTGGTCGGGAAAGAATTCCCGGCGTTCCCGTGGCATCTCAAGAGGAGGCACTCTCCACAGGAAAGGCGAGAGGAACTCCAGGGTCGTGCCACCATTCCCAGAGTCCCCAAAAAGTCTCAGTCCATTCCAGGGAAACCTGTTTTCCCTGCACTGCCTCGACTTTCAAGCCGAGGATCGACTCACACCACGGTGGCTCGTGGGACAGCCCTGTGGGAAAGTCTCGTGGGAAATCCTCGGGGGAAGCCTCAAGCGAAAGCCACAGATCCCTTGATCCACGCCTATGGAAGCGTGACACTGCTGTTACAGCTCGGGAGGAAAGCGCACGTGCATGCCCCCACTCGAGACGAGGACTGACTCCACTGGGGAGACTCCAGAAGTACCCCAAGATCCATGTCGGCACTGGAGAGGAATCCTCAGGTTCCCGCACTGACACCACACAAGCTCATAGGCCCCGGCATCGACGGGAGAGGAATTCCGAGAGGCCCCCGAGCAACTCGCATGGGGACTGGCCTTTCCTGAGGCCACCAGAGCGGGTCCCGGATGTCCCCATCGTAAGTCGAGAGCTCCTGCCGCAACTCGAGAAAATCCAGGAGGTTCTCCCCTCTAGGTGTGATGAGGCCCATTTCCGCTCAGGCGTCTCTAGGCTAATCACACCTAAAATCTGGAATTTCCAAAGGGTACTTCACACCCTTGCTGGCACTCATGAAGTTCCCCGACATACCCGTCTCCACTCGAGAGGAAGCACGAGAGTCCCGCCCACATCCAGAGGAGCCCCGTTTCCGACTCCTAGCTCGAGAGGAGGGATCCTTTCCCTCCGTGGTGGGGAAAGAATTCCCGGCGTTCCCGTCGCATCTCAAGAGGAGGCGCTCTCCACAGGAAAGGCGAGAGGAACTCCAGGGTCATGCCACCATTCCCAGAGTCCCCCAGATGTCTCAGTCCATTCCAGGGAAACCTGTTTTCCCTGCACTGCCTCTACTTTCAAGCCGAGGATCGGCTAACACCACGGTGGCACGTGGGACAGCCCTGTGGGAAAGCCTCGTGGGAAAGCCACAGATACCTTGATCCACGGGAAGGCAAGCGCGACACTGCTGCTACAGCTCGGGAGGAAAGCGCACGTGCATCCCCCCTCGAGACGAGGACTGACTCCCCTGGGGAGACTCCAGAAGTACCCCAAGATCCATGTCAGCACTGGAGAGGAATCCTCAGGTTGCGACACCGACTCCACACAAGATCTTAGGCCCCGGCATCGACGGGAGAGGAATCCAGAGAGGCCCCTGAGGATCTCGCTTGGGGCCTGGCCTTTCCTGAGGCCACCAGAGCGTGTCCCTGAGGTCCCCGTCGAAAGTCAAGAGCACCTGCTGCAACTCGAGAAAATCCAGGAGGTTCTCCCCTCCACGCGAGATGAGGCCCATTTCTGCTGAGGCGTCTCGAGGCCAATCACACCTAACCTCTGGAACTTCCAAAGGGTCCTTCACAACCATGCTGCAACTCAAGAAGTTCCCCGACATAACCGTCTCCACTCGAGAGGAAGCACTAGAGTCCCGCCCACATCCAGAGGAGCCCCGTTTCCGACTCGCAGCTCGAGAGGAGGGATCCTTTCCCTGCATGATCGGGAAAAAATTCAAGGCGTTTCCGTCTCATCTCAAGAGGAGGCGCTCTCCACAGGTAAGGCGAGAGGAATTCCAGGGTCGTGCCACCATTCCCAGAGTCCCCCAGATGTCTCAGTCCATTCCAGGGAAACCTGCTTTCCCTGCACTGCCTCGACTTTCAAGCCGAGGATCGACTCACACCACGGTGGCTTGTGGGACAGCCCTGTGGGAAAGCCTCGTGGGAAAGCCTCCTGGGAAAGCCTCTAAGAAAAGCCACAGATCCCTTGATCCACGGGAAGGGAAGCGCGACACTGCTACTACAGCTCGGGAGGAAAGCGCACGTGCATGCCCCCACTCGAGACGAGGACTGACTCCCCTGGGAGATCTCCAGAAGTACCCAAGATCCATGTCAGCACTGGAGAGGAATCCTCAGGTTCCGGCACTTCCTCCACACAAGGTCTTAGGCCCCAGCATCGACCGCAGAGGAATCCCGAGAGACCCCCGAGCAACTCGCATGGGGACTGGCCTTTCCTGAGGCGACCTGAGCGGGATTCCTGAGGTCCCCATCGTAAGTCGAGAGCACCTGCCGCAACTCGAGAAAATCCAGGAGGTTCTCCCCTCCAGGCGAGATGAGACCCTTTCCGCTGAGGGTCTCGAGTCTAATCACACCTAACTTCTGGAACTTCCAAAGGGTCCTTCACACCCTTGCTGCAACTCAAGAAGTTCCCCGACATACCCGTCTCCACTCGAGAGGAAGTACGTAGAGTCCCGCCCACATCCAGAGGAGCCCCGTTTCCGCCTCCTAGCTCGAGAGGAGGGATCCTTTCCCTGCGTGGTCGGGAAAGAATTCCCGGTGTTCCGTCGCATCTCAGGAGGAGGCGCTCTCCACAGGAAAGGCGAGAGGAACTCCAGGGTCGTGCCACCATTCCCAGAGTCCCCCAGATGTCTCAGTCCATTCCAGGGAAACCTGTTTTCCCTGCACTGCCTCGACTTTCAAGCCGAGGATCGACTCACACCACGGTGGCTCGTGGGACAGCCGTGTGGGAAAGCCTCATGTGAAATCCTCGAGGGAAAGCCTCAAGCGAAAGCCACAGATCCCTTGATCCACGAGAAGGGAAGCGCGACACTGCTGCTACAGCTCGGGAGGAAAGCGCACGTGCCTGCCCCCACTCGAGACGAGGACTGACTCCCCTGGGGAGACTCCAGAAGTACTCCAAGATCCATGTCAGCACTGGAGAGGAATCCTCAGGTTCCGGCACCTTTCTCCACACAAGGTCTTCGGCCCCAGCATCGACGCAGAGGAATACCGAGAGAGCCCCGAGCAACTCGCATGGGACTGGCCTTTCCTGAGGCCACCAGAGCGGGTTCCATAGGTCCCCGTCATAAGTCGAGAGCACCTGTCGCAACTCGAGAAAATCCAGGAGGTTTCCCCTCCAGGCGAAGATGAGGCCCATTTCCGCTGAAGGCGTTTCGAGGCTAATCACGCCTAACCTCTGGAACTTCCAAACGGGTCCTTCACACCCTTACTGCCACTCAAGAAGTTCCCCGACTTACCCGTCTCAACTCGAGGGGAAGCACGAGAGACCTGCCCACATCCAGAGGAGCCCGTAATTCCGCCTCCTAGATCGAGAGGAGGGATCCTTTCCCTGCGTGGTCGGGAAAGAATTCAACGGCGTTTCTGTCGCATCTCAAGAGGAGGCGCTCTCCACAGGAAAGGCGAGAGGAACTCCAGGGTCGTGCCACCATCTCCAGAGTCCCCCAGATGTCTCAGTCCATTTCAGGGAAACCTGTTTTCCTTGCACTGCCTTCACTTTCAAGCCGAGGATCGCACTCACACCACGGTGGCACGTGGGACAGCCCTGCGGGAAAGCCTCGTGGGAAAGCCTCGTGGGAAAGCCTCGAGGGAAAGCCACAGATCCCTTGATCCATGGGAAGGCAAGCGCGACACTGCTGCTACAGCTCGGGAGGAAAGCGCACGTGCATCCCCCACCTCGAGACGAGGACTGACTCCCCTGGGGAGACTCCAGAAGTACCCCAAGATCCATGTCAGCACTGGAGAGGAATCCTCAGGTTGCGACACCGACTCCACACAAGATCTTAGGCCCCAGCATCGACGGGAGAGGAATCCAGAGAGGCCCCTGAGGAACTCGCTTGGGGCCTGGCATGTCCTGAGGCCACCAGAGCGTGTCCCTGAGGTCCCCGTCGAAAGTCAAGAGCACCTGCTGCAACTCGAGAAAATCCAGGAGGTTCTCCCCTCCAGCGAGATGAGGCCCATTTCCGCTGAGGCGTCTCGAGGCCAATCACACCTAACCTCTGGAACTTCCAAAGGGTCCTTCACACCCATTGCTGCAACTCAAGAAGTTCCCCGACATAACCGTCTCCACTCGAGAGGAAGCACGAGAGTCCCGCCCACATCCAGAGGAGACCCGTTTCCGCCTCCTAGCTCGAGAGGAGGGATCCTTTCCCTGCATGATCGGGAAAGAATTCCCGGCGTTTCCGTCTCATCTCAAGAGGAGGCGCTCTCCACAGGAAAGGTGAAAGGAACTAGAGGGTCGTGCCACCATTCCCAGAGTCCCCCAGATGTCTCAGTCCATTCCAGGGAAACCTGGTTTCCCTGCACTGCCTCGACTTTCAAGCCGAGGATCGACTCACACCACGGTGGCTCGTGGGACAGCCCTGTGGGAAAGCCTCGTGGGAAAGCCTCCTGGGAAAGCCTCGTGGAAAGCCACAGATCCCTTGATCCACGGGAAGGCAAGTGTGACACTGCTGCTACAGCTCGGGAGGAAAGCGCACGTGCAACCCCCCCTCGAGACGAGGACTGACTCCCCTGGGGAGACTCCAGAAGTACCCCAAGATCCATGTCAGCACTGGAGAGGAATCCTCAGGTTCCGACACCGACGCCACACAAGATCTTAGGCCCCGGCATCGACGGGAGAGGAATCCCGAGAGACCCCGTGCAACTCGCATGGGGACTGGCCTTTCCTGAGGCGACCTGAGCGGGTTCCTGAGGTCCCCGTCGTAAGTCGAGAGCACCTGCCGCAACTCGAGAAAATCCAGGAGGTTCTCCCCTCCAGGCGAGATGAGGCCCATTTTCCGCTCAGGTGTCTCGAGGCTAATCACACCTAACCTCTGGAACTTCCAAAGGGTCCTTCACACCCTTGCTGCAACTCATGAAGTTCCCCCGACTTACCCGTCTCCACTCGAAGAGGAAGCACGAGAGTCCCGCCCACATCCAGAGGAGCCCCGTTTCCTGCCTCCTAGCTCGAGAGGAGGGATTCTTTCCCTGCGTGGTCGGGAAAAAATTCCCTGGTGTTCCCGTCGCATCTGCAAGAGGAGGCGCTCTCCACAGGAAAGGCGAGAGGAACTCCAGGGTCGTGCCACCATTCCCAGAGTCCCCCAGATGTCTCAGTCCATTCCAGGGAAACCTGTTTTCCTCTGCACTGCCTCGACTTTCAAGCCGAGGATCGACTCACACCACGGTGGCACGTGGGACAGCCCTGTGGGAAAGCCTCGTGGGAAATCCTCGAGGAAAGCCAAATCGCCGGAAGCCACGATCCTTCCTGATCCACACGACAGAATATGGACCCTGTGCTACTGCCTTGAGGACAAGCCACGTGCATGCCACAGCTCGAGACACAAGGACTGAGCTCCGCCTGGGGAGGACTCCAGAAGTACACCCAAAGATCCATGCTCCAGCATGGAGAGGAAACTTCAGGTTCGGGCAACCGAATCCACACAAGCTCTTAGTCCCCCGTCTCCAGCGGCACGCTGGAAGAAGGAAAATCCGGTGGCCCCGGCAACTCGCATTCTCGGCACTTTGGACCTTGTGTTACTGACGCGCCCCTACGAAGAGGCCGGTTTCCCTGGAATCCGTCCCGTGCTTTAATTCTGTTTGGAGCACCTGTCGGCAATCTTTCAGAGTATAATAACACCAAAGTGCAGAGCGAAGTTATCCTCCCCTGTGCAACGTGCGAGATGAGGCCCATTTCCGCTGGGAATGGCGTTCTCGAGGCTGAGTATCAACAAACGCTAATACCTTCTGTACACTATCCAAAGCGGTCCTTTTCACACCCTGCTGCAACTCAAGAAGTTCGTGTTCCAGGAACCGCATTCACTCACCCGAAAACCCACTCGGTGATGGGAGAAAAGCATTAGAAGTCCTCCAATATCCAGAATGGTGATCCCGCAGGTTTCCGCCTGCATACTCGAGAGTAGAAGGACCTTTCCTTGCAGTTGTGTGGGGCGGCAAAGTATTTCCCTCTCGCGGCAGATTTTCCAGTTCCTCGCTCAATCTCAAGGGAAGGGTGGATCTCCAGCAAAGAACAAAAGGCGAAAAAAGAAGGAACTAAAGGGGCGTGCCACCAATTTTCCAGGAGTCCCCCGTAAAGAATTGGTTCGTCACAATAAATTCTCAGTCCAGGGACTGATTTCTTCTGCAAACTGCCCTTCTTTATTTTTCAAACACCGTAATGATTCAGAATCCAAACTACCACAGACTAGCTTCGGTGCAATCGTTGAGTGGAACAGCCCTACATTTAGTGGATAACGATTATGAACTTCTTAAAGGAAGCTAAACAAGAAATTTCCTGTGAAATCCCCGGGAGATTTAGCAAAGCGACAGCATCTAGTTTTGGCTACAGCATCGGGTGTATAAAAGGTTGCGCATAGCCGTGACCAAACTTACATCCTCCCCCTCAGGGTCTTACGTAGTGACTTTACTTTCCTGCTCTGGGGAATTAGTCCTCGAATGTAAATTAGCTCAACGCCCCCAAAAGATCCATGTCAAAGCAATGGAGAAAGGGGAAATCCTTCAAAGGGTGTTTTCCCCGACCCCAACGCCACAAACCTGATCATTTGTCCGGCGGACCTCCAACACCAGGCTCCTTTAATACTGTTTTACTAAAGCTTTATGGGTGCATAAATCTAACACGGCATGACAGGGAATTCCCTAACGAATCGGAAAGAACGCCTCAAGTTGAAAACGTTCGCATTGAGAGAAAACTGCAGTGACCATTTCCTGAAAGGACCCAAAACAATAACTAACTGCGCGGCTGTCAGAAAGGAGTTATTTTCATTCGAAGAATGGCCTGAGGAGCAACCTGTCCCGACAAACTCCGGAAATATAACAATTCTCATGGATGTCGCAATTTTTCGCTCCCCATTCCCCCCCCCAGGCCGAAGAGGCGGCCTGCCCAATTCCGACCGTGCATGGGGTTGCTCTTCCCCCGTGCCGTGCTAAAGTTAGTTTCTTAACCGAACCCTGAACTCGTGGAAACCTGTGTTTCAAAACAAAAGGGCCTTCAACAGCCCACTTATTAGATTCCCTGACCATCTAGAGGCTTCCTTTCTTACACTTCTCACAATTTCACCCGTTCTCCGCCGAGGGAGCGATGTGAGCCACTTATTTTTTCACATTAGTTATTGAAACAACCGCCAAACTAATTCCAAGAGGAGCTAAGCGCCCAGTTTTCCTAGGTCAATATTTCCACCTAAGCGTACGAGATCAGAAAAGAGTGGTTCCGTTTCCCTCGCAAGAATACAACAGTATTGTATCTGTGTCTCTGGGGAAAAGAGAATATTCTCTGTGATAGTTTCCTCTTGTCGCCAATCTGAAAAAGTGAGCGCCGCAGACGTCTCAACCACAGGTGACAAAGCCCACCAAGAAAGAGAATCCAGAGTCGGTGCCCATCCAGAGTCCCCTTTAGATGTCTCAGTCCAGCCAGCGGAACATTGTTGTTCCCTGTACAGTGGCCTCGACTTTCAAGCCGAGGATTCAAACTCCACCAAACCGGTTGCACGTGGGACAAACCCCTGTTTTTGGAAAAAGGCCTCGTGGGAAGACTCTTCGTGGCGGAAATGCCCACAGAATCCCGGATTGCAATTTCCTCGCGAAGGGATTCTAAAAGCCGGCCTTGACAAATACAATGACCTGTCAATCCGGAAGGAAACGGACCTGCGGTTGTACCAATTAATTGCCTCCCTAACGCCTATGAACTTTACAAAAGGACGATCCGCCCAGCGCAACACCCTTGCTGGATTAGTTCAGAAAGTACCCAAAAATATGAATGCCCATCATGTTCCAAGCACAATTGTAAAAACGTATATTCTTCAAGGTTTTACCTTTGGCCCACCCGAACTCCAAAAATATTCCTTTAAGGGCCGCGTCCTAGCAATTCAATACATTAAAGAGATCATGAATTTTTAGAAATGAAGGGATCCCACAAACACCGAAGGACCTAACCACAGAGCAATTCCGCATCGAATGGAAAGGTGTGCTTAGTGCACATGTTTCCCCTGAGCACCCAGAGAAGGTTCGTATTCTAACACTACCAGAATGCGTCGTTCCCTCCGTCAAAAGTGT
This sequence comes from Capra hircus, assembly GCF_001704415.2. NCBI lineage: Eukaryota > Metazoa > Chordata > Mammalia > Artiodactyla > Bovidae > Capra > Capra hircus. The sequence continues at coordinate 6,303 of NW_017219272.1, read as the reverse complement.
ATTGAGAAGCCCACCTCTTTTGCCACCTCCCTTGCATTCGCGTGAAATTACCAGAAATCGTTTTGTCTCCTTTCCCTAAAGACAGCATAGGCACAAATGGCAATAAGGCGCCTCTATTTTCCTGAGGCGACTTCTCACGTACGTCATAAATCAAACAAATCATAACCTACTGATCTTTCCATATGTACCACTTCACACCCTTGCTGAGATAATCTATAATAGTACTGGTGCCCATAGAATCAAATACCACACAGTTCTATCAAACTAATCGAGATGGAAAGCTCTAAAATTTTGTAGTGGATCCCGCCCAACATCAGAAGGAGAACCGTTTTCCCGGTCTCCTACGCTCGGCAAGAGGGCGAGAGAATTGACCTTTCACTGCGTGCGCCTAAGGTGTACGCGGGCGAAAACTACGAAATCCCGTGTGTATATCCGTTCGCATCCCAAGAAGCAGGCGCTCTCCACAGGAAAGGCGAAGAGCGGAACTTCCAGGTTTCGCTGCCACCAATTCCTCAGAGTTCCACAGACTGTTCTAAATAAAGTTCCTATGTTCGCTATGGTAAAACTGTCTTTTCTCCTGCACTTACCTTCCGAGCGTTTTTGCTAAAGTCGCTGTGGACTCTTTGCGACTCACTACTCACGGTGTGGCCGCTGTTGGACCAATGCCCCTTTTGGTAGATTGTATCCTTCGTGCTTAGCCTGACAAGCCTTCGAGGGACAAAGCCCCACCAAGAATCCCCCTTAAACATCGCACATCAGCGAAGGGAAAAGCCAGTGACACTGTTTGTACCAAGCTCCTGGGGAGAGAATATGAAACGCCCTTCAACCCGCTGGATGCCACCCCAACTCGAGACGAAGGACCTGTTTCCCCTTGGGAAAGACCTTCCCAAGAACAGTAACCCCAAGAATAACCCAAATTGTTTCTACGGCCAACTAGTTTTACAGAGTTTTAGAATAACTACAGGGCTCGACCACCAATTGAAGTGATTTGCCAGCCATGAAATAAAGACTGCTTACTCCTGTGGAAGAAATGTTACCAACGATACCGACTCACACCAACCAAAAAGGTTCTTATGAGCACTAGGGCAACTCGTAAATCGGTGAAGAGAAAAAGAGCACGGAACAGCACAGAAGTGTTTCTCTTCCCGAAGGAACAAGCGCCTCAAATGACGGGGACTGGATCTTTCCTCGAGGCACGCCGAGCGTGGCTATCCTGAACGCGTCCCCGTCGTAAAGTCCGAAGCACTAAGCCGTGCCGACACTATCGACCAGGATATAACTCCAGGTGCAGGCACTTCATCCCCTCCGGCCTAGAGGTCATGAGGCCCATTATCCTGCGTGATCAGTCTCATGGGGGACTGCTGAATCACAACCTAACATCTGGATTCCAAGGAGGAGTGAACTTGTACCCTTGCTGCAACTCAAGAACACGTTCCCCGAATCACCCGTCATCGCACTCGACGAGGAAGCACGAGAGTCCTGCGCCAGCAATCCAGCAGGACCCCGTTTCCGCTCCTACGCTCGAAGAGAGGGATCCTTCCTCGCGGGTGCGTGGTCCGGAGGAAAGATTCCCTGGCGTTCCCGTCGCATCTAATCGAGGAGGCCTCTATCACCACGGAAGCGAGAGGAATCCAGGGTCTGTGCCAAAATTACGCAGGAGATCCCCCAGATCGTCTCGTCACATTCAGCGGAAACTGTTTATCCCTGCACCTGCCTCCTACTTTCAAAGCGCGAGGATCGTCTAAAACACCACGGTGGCCGTGGTGACCGCCTGTGTGGGAAGAGCGTCGTGGGAAAGCTAGAGACAAAGATAGCTCCCTGTTGATCCAACGCGAGGAGGCAAGCTGACGACACTGCTGCTACAGTCGGAAGTGAAAGGGAAGCAGCGGCACGGTGCATGCCCCACTCTAAGACGAGGACTGACTCCCTGGCGGTAGACGCCAGAAGTACACCAGCAAGATTCCATGTCGTACTGTGAGGGATATCTCACGTTGCGCAAGCCGCGACTCCCACTCGAAGTCTTTAGCCGCGGCGTCGAGTAGGAATCCAGTAAGAGGCCGGACTGTAGCAGATCTCGCATTGGGGACTGGACTTTGTCTGAGCGCACCCAGACGCGTGTTCCCTGAGAATCGCCCGTGCTGAAGTGTTTCAAGTTTTAGCACCCTGCCTGCAAACCGTCGACGAACAATCTTCAAGGAGGTCTCTCCCTCCAGAGCGAGATGAGGCCCATTCTTGCTGGTCTGACAAGTATCACCGTAACGCCTCGTAACTTCCAAAGAGGTCCTTCGACAACGCTGCTGCTGCAACTCATAGGTTCCCTGACATACCGCGTCGTCCACTACAGAGGAAGCACCTTAGACGTCCGCGCCACATCCAGAGGAGCCCCGGTTTCACTCAGCTCGAGAGGAGGGATCCTTCTCCCTTGCGTGGTCATCGAGAAAAATTCCGGCAGTTTTCCGATCATCATTCTCAAGAGGAGGCGCTTTCGTCACAGTAAGGCAGAAATAGGAATTTCCAGGTCGTGCCCATTCCTCAGAGTCCCAGATGTCTCAGTCCATTCCAGGGAACCTGTTACTCTGCAGCTGGCCTCGATCTTTCAAGCCTGAGACCGTCTCAACCAGGTGGCGCTGTGGGACACGCCCGTGGGAAAGCTATTTGACCTGCTCGCTGGGAACAAGCCTCGATGGACAAAAGCCCCTGATCCCTTGATCGACACCGGAAAGGTAAGCGTCGTATCACTGCTCTACAGCTCGGGGAGGAAAGCGCACGTGCATATGCCCCACTCGAGGACTGAGGACTGTACTTGACTCCAGACAGGATACCTCAAGGGCATGTCAGAACCGGCGCGGGGAATCTCAAAGTTCCGCCCCCCGGCAACCCCTAGCAACTCCCCAGCCGGTCCTGGAGCATCGAGCGCCGCCGACCACCTCCCGGCAGCACGGGCCCTCCCAAGACGCGCCCGACGCCAACACTCGCCATCTGGGATTCGCTCTTCCTTGACCGGCCACAAGCCGGCGTCCCTGCTGGCTTCCCCGTCGTACAAGTCGGAAACGCACCTGGAGGCAACTCCGCCAGGGAATCCGAGGTACGTCTCCCTCCCCACCGCTTGAGCGCCCCATTTCCGCTGAGGCGTCCATCCCGGCGTATCACCAACCCCTCACCACCTCTGAACTCCAAACGGCCTCCTTCACCCCTTGCCTCCCCCCAACACTCACCATTCCCCCGTTCCCCTTGCCAGCGGCACACGCTCGCGGTCCCGCCGCCCACAGCCAGGGGAGCCCATTTCTGTATAGATCCAGAGGTGGTTCCTTCTCCCTGGCTTTCTTGCGAGGGTCGGTCGGCGAAAGAATTCCCGGGTTCTCAATGCGCGCATCTTCAAGGAGGAGGCGCTCTGGCACAGGCAAAGGGGTGGAGGAAGCTCTGCATTGTTCGTTCCAGCTTTCGCAGAGTCCCCATTTTTTGTGCGAGTCCATTTCAGGGCGAAACTGTCTTCCCCTGCCGACCTGCCTCGACTTCTACTAGCCTAGGATCGACTCAAACCGTAGGTGGCAACGTCTTTTTCTTTGTGGGAAGGCCTGTCGGGAAAGCCCCGGTGGGAAAGGCTCAGGGCGGGAAAGCCCACATCCTTGTCCAGGCGAATCTGGGAAGCTTTGATTTTGTGCTGGCTACAGTTCGGTGACGGTAGGGCACCGTGCGAATGCCACCACTCGAGACAGAATGGGCCTCCTGGGGAGGAAGATTAGAAGTACCACCAAATCCATTGTCAGCACTGAATAGGACATCCTCAGGTTCCGGCCCGTCCACACAACGGATCTTAGGTCTGGGTATCAGACGGCGAAGAGAATCCCGATTCTTCATTTTTTACTTTTTCCGAGCATTTATGGGGACTGTTTTGTTGGTCCCTGGTGCGTCCCGCTTCGTTCGTTAGAGACCATGCCAGAACTCAAGAAAACAATCCCAGTGTATCATCCCCAACTCCAGGAACGAGATAGAAAGACCCATTTCCAACGTTGTGAGGCGTCCCCAGGTAATCATCACCCTAAACTCGCTGGAACTTCCGCAACGGGGTCCTTCCACACCCTTGCTGCCAACTCGAAAGAATTTCCCCGACCATACCAGTCCTCCACTCCGAGATGAAGCACGGTGCCGGGGTCCAGCCCCGGTGCGAATCCAGGATTCAAAGGTGTGGACCGGCGTAGGTGCCGTGGAAAGGACCTTGTGTTTCTTAGTAGAAGATTAGATTAAGCAAAGTATAGTTAATAAAAGATAAAAGTGGAGGGGAAAGAGGGCCGTGAATGTCTTGGTTGCGCAGGAGAACAAGTTGAATGACGAAGCAATAGAAAATGTTCCAGCAATGGATATTTCCACACTATCTACGGTGCGGCCACCGGGCGCCTCCTGGAATACTTAAGGGTGCCTCGCCATTATGTGCCCTTTTCTGGTCTTTTAACTTGAACTGGAAGCGGTGCGTAACTAAGTAACCTGGCGCAGTTGCCCAGCGCCCCCCCCGTGCGTTTGGAGATTCAGTGAAGTTAAAGTAAAGAGATCCGAGAGAGGAGGTGGATGAGAAAGAGGAAGAGGAGAGAGCAACCATGGGGGAGCCAAGGTACCCCCAAAAAGACCACAGCCAGGCTCCCGGAGAAGACTAGTTCGAGATCTGGTCGATCCTTTAATTGTTCAAGAAGGGACGCTTTTCTCTAATACTTTTGAATTAAAAACACTGGGAGATCAAATTGTGGACTGCAAGAGAGTAACATGAAGACTTCTAATGATCCCAGCGCTCGCCAATGTGCCCCTCAACATCGTTTCTATACCATCCTTTTTTGTATACCAGAAAGAGGTCTCGAGTACTGGTGATTACCATTATCTTGTTTGGCAAGTTACACGTCTGGATACACAGCTATCTTTATCTCTAGGCTTCAATTTATGGATGATTGCTTCTTTGTATCCCCCTTCATGACAGATGATTTTATCCTCTCACTTATAATTGTGGCTCTTCCGTGCTACAAGCATTAAAGTCTTACCATCTCTATAGAACCCCAAAGGTGCAGTGGGGGACTATAACAAAGAAAGGGTACTGTAACCCACCTCGACAGATTCTAGACGTTACGCTGACAATACCAGGTTCTACTAGTTTGTTCTTTGACGCATTGGAAAAGCTAGTCATAACCCAACATAATCTAAAAATAAAGGGTAGCTATTTAGAAAATTTGTCGCCCCTCGGCAAGCAGCTTGACCAAAAAATGAAACTGTTAACAGTCCTATTCTAGAAGCGAGTACTTTGACTTCTTCCGGGAGCCCCTACCATTCCTGGGATGCTTTTTAGCTTGGCGCTGTCCACCGTGCGGTCCAGGAGGCCCTCAAGCACAGAGTCAGCTGTCACGAGTCCTGCCCAGGCAGCCCTAAGACAGACCATCCGGGAAGGGCTTGTCTGGGATGAACACCTCTTTCCAAAAGGGCGAAGACCATAAACGCCCGCCTCGCAACACTTGAATTGGTTCCTGTCCCCGCAGAATTAGATGGTACCTAGGGTGAAGAGTGGGGAAAAGCAGAGCCCACCCAGATGCCGCAGCGCATTTTTTTGTTATCACGTAACCCGCGTGCCATTCTCGGAGGAAATTCCAGAGCAATGGATCGTGTCCCCCTGTGAAGTGCTTGTAGTGCTTGCCCTATAGTCCACTCCATTCCTCAGACCCTTGCTCCACCGGGCGGATGACCATCTTCCAGTTGGCGACTCTTGACACGAGAGTCGACATAGAGGAGCAGTTTCGGATAGTCCGACTGGGGACCGCATCTTCCTCCTTGCTGGGTCGTGGGACGAGAAACGAACTCTGGGGGTTGTCGAATCTCAAAGAAGGAGGAGCTCTAAACCGAAGCGAGTAGGGGCACCTCAGGTATGATTCAAGAGTCAGATTTGTCAATGTACATTTGCTAACGGGAAAAACTACGTATTCCATGCACATGTGGCGCACTTAGGGAGGTTGGCTACTGGAGTGGGCGTGGACAGATTGTGCAGGAAGAGCACTGGGTGTGACAAGCACACTCCGATTGAGGAGGTCTGAGGGAAAAAAACTGAAATTCCTTTTGAATCAGGGACGGGAACAGGTGACACTCGCTGCTGCAAGTTTGGGAAATGGGAGAAAGCAATTGGTACATACTTGAGACTTTGGGTGAAGCTGTGGGCGAAGACTGATGCAACGCTGAGACCAAGATCAAGTTCAAGCACTGGAAGAGGATCCGTTGTGTCGATCACACAGCTACGGGCTGAACTGTAAATCTATGTGAGTACCGAAAGGGAAGATC
>NW_017219271.1:0-11482 GCF_001704415.2 Capra hircus | reverse complement strand
GGGCGCGGGCGGGCGGGCGCTGGGCTGGGTTGGGTTGGCTTTGCTGGCTGGCGGGCGCGTGCTCGGGGTGGGGGGCGGGTGGCGCGGGCGGGGGCTGCGTGGCGCGCGCGGTGCTTTGTGTGCGTGCGTGCGTGAGTGCGTCCGTCTGTGCGTCCCCTGTGCCTTTCACCTTTCAGATTACGAACCCCCCCCTCACCTCTCCCGCACCCCCGCCCCCTCACCTCTCCCGCACCCCCGCCCCACCTCCCACACACACACACACTGCCTTGTCCTTTGCCTAGCTGTGTCTCTGTGCACGCCTTGCCCCCGGGGACACCCACAACCACACGTGCCACCCTAGACACCACACGCATACCCGCACGCACACCCCGCCCCCACACGCCACACGCCACACACCACACGCCACACACCACGCACTCCCCTCCCCATTCCCCCTCTCCACCCCCCCCCCCCCCCACCACTACGTTGTCCTTGGCCCGGCTGTGACTCTCCGGCTGTGACTCTCCGCCTCGCCTCTTTCTCTGCCCACACGCCACATGCTGAGGCCACACACACCCAGCCCCGCCCTCAACGCCACAATCACCGCCCCCCCCACCCCGGCCCATAAACTCCCCGCGACGGACCGCACACACCACGCCCCTGTACACATCCCGACCCCCCCCACCCCCCCCCCCCCCCCACACACACACTGCCTTGTCCTTTGCCTAGCTGTGTCTCTGGGCCTCTGTCTCTGCGCCACCACCCCTCGCACCCACAGGCCACACCCACACCCACACCCACACCCACACCCACACCCACACCCACAGCGGCACCCTACACACCACACGCATACCCGCACGCACACCCCGCCTGCACACCGTGCACACACACATCCGGACCCCAGACACACACACACCCACCCAGCTGGTTCGCAACCCGCCCGCACACGGCACACCGCACACCACACCATACACACACGCACTGCGTTGTCCTTGGCCCGGCTGTGATGCTCCACCTCTCCTCTTCTCGCGCTGTGCCCACGCACCACATGCGGAGGCCACAGGCACCCCCCCCCCCCGCCGGTAAACACCCCGAGACGATGGCACGCAACACGCCCGCGCACACCTCCCGCTCCCCCACCCCTCCCGCACGCGCCCCCCCCCCCCCACACACACACGCACACACACACACTGCCTTGTCCTTTACCTAGCTGTGTCTCTGGGGAGAAATATGTATGAACCTTTCAGATGAATCCTGTGAACCTCGAGTGACATCAATGCCTTTCTTGATTGGAACTCACGACACCCCTCACCGTTTAGGAATGCAACTTTATCCGGAGGGTGGTGCCTGGTTGAAGAAAAAAACACCCCTTGGAACACGTGAGTGTTTTGGGGATCAGAAGAAAGGATCATAAAATGTCAGCAGGCCTCGTGGCCGGAAGAGGATGGAAAACCCTGAAGACCTTCTTTGGATGGAAAGCACCTGATGTTGAGAAAGGTCAGGATTGCTGACCCCCGCGTTGACTCTGGATTCATCCCTATGTGTGTAACAGAAGGTTAGAAGCAAGCCTACGAAACAGAGACATGGGATCCGTTTCTGGAAAGACGGATTCCCCTGTGTCGTTTCTCTCTTGCTCCCCGTTTTTCTGGCTGAATTCCCATCTGCAGCGTGGATGTGATTCCACGTCCACCAAGGGATTCAGCCTCTTTTTCGCCACTCATATTTCCGACGACACTATCCGTTGCTGATCTCTCTGTGTATCGATAATGAATTAAGTGTTTTCCTAGGACGCCGATTCCATCCCGACCCTCGAATCACCCTGGATCCACCAGGGCTGGACCCCGGCGTCGGTCGGTCGGCCGGTCGGTCGGTCGGTCGGTGTGTGCGTGCGTGCGTGCGTGCGTGCGTGCGTGCGTGCGTCGGTGGGTGCGGGCGTGCGGTCAGGAATGCTCCCCCTCCCCCTCCCCCACCCCCGTCCATCTGTCCGTCCGTGCGTCCGTCGTACCTCGCCCAGAGACGTTCCCGAGAAGTGTTGGCGTGTCCCGCTTTCCTGTCCGCCTCGGTGACGGAGCGGAGAAACTGCGCCCTAGGATGGGCCCCCCCCGTCTGGCAACGAGTCCCTGCTGGTCCCCCTCGGAGCTTCTATGCCGCGGCCGGCTCTCTGGACGGTGGGTTGGCTGTCGGGCGCCACCTGCCTGTCGGTCGCTTTTTTAGATGGCCCTGCGGGGGGACCACGGCTGGAGCCGGGCCGGGCCGGCCAACTCTTGAATGCCCTGGGGCTGTGGAAGGAGGCTGTGTGGGAGCGGCGCCTTGGGCCAGAGGTCCATGGGGAGCCATTTGGGCTTTTTGGCTTGGGATGGGAGATCTCCTTTGGGAAACACGATGGATTTGGAGAACAGCTATTGGAACCCCAGGGAGGTGACTTGGGGGGGGGGCTTGTCTCCCCTGGCATGGGGTGAAAATCTTCCTTCTCCCGCCGAGGATTTCAAACAGAGCCACGACAGATCACACGGACCCACTTGCTCCAGTCAGGTTCAGGGGCAGAACGCGAGGACCCAAGCTGGCCTGGTGACAGCACGTCGCGAACCCCGCCCCCCCCCCCCCCCCAAACTCGGAACACTCCCCCTGTCTGCCTGGCCAAAGACAAGTGCTGGCTGGTGGGGGCAGACTCACATTTCATGGGAGTGGTCTTGATCTCGGAGGTGCTGAACGAGCTCAGAAAACACAAGCAGATGATGCGGGATATCCATCCATGCACGTGATCCTTTGCCTGACTCGATCTGTCTCTGCCCGCCCACCACACACACCACACGCACCACACGCAGGACCGCCCCCACCCCCCCCCCCCACACACACCATGCCCATACCACACACCCACTGCGTCGTCCTTTGCCTGGCTGCGACTCTCTGCCTCTGTCTCTGCCCGAACCACCCACAGGAACACCCTACACACCACACGCATACCCGCACACACACCCCGCCTGCACCCAGCGCGTGCACACACACATCCCGGACCCCCCCCCCCCGCCACACACACGCACACGCACGCACGCGCACGCACGCGCACGCACGCACACGCACACGCACACGCACACATACCCCCAGCCCGTACGCACCCGGCCCGCACACGCCACACACCACACACCACACACCACACACTCCCCCCGCTCCCCCATACACACACACACACACACACACACACACACACACACACACACTGCATTGTCCTTGGCCTGGCTGTGGCTGTCTCCCCCTCCTCTGGCTCTGCCCACACACCACATGCGTAGCCACACACCCCCCGCCCATAAACCCCCCACCCCCGCACACACCACGCCCCCACCACACATACCCCGCCTCCCCCACCTATCCCGCCCCCCCGCCCCCCCCCCCCACACTGCCTTGTCCTTTGCCTAGCTGTGTCTCTGCGCTACCCACCCTCCACCACACCCACACCCATAGGCGCACCCTACACACCACACGCATACCCGCACACACACCCCCGCCTGCACACAGTGCACACACACATCCCGACCCCAGACACACACACACACACACACACACACACACACACACACACACACCCCCAGCCGGTTCGCACCCCGCCCGCACACGCCCCACACCGCACGCTCCTCCCCTCCCCTCCCCGCCGCCACCCCACTACGTTGTCCTCGGCCCGGCTGTGACTCTCCGCCTCCCCTCTGTCTCTGCCCACACGCCACACGCTGAGGCCACACCCAGCCCCGCCCATAAACACCCCTCGACGAGGGCACACAACACGCCCGCGCACACATCCCGCCCTCCCCGCCCCCCCACACACTGCCTTGTCCTTTGCCTAGCTGTGTCTCTGGGCCTCTGTCTCTGCGCCACCGTGACCCCTCGCACCCACAGGCCACACCCACACCCACACCCGCAGCGGCACCCTACACATCGCACGCATACCCGCACACACACCCCGCCTGCACACTGCGCACACACACATATCCACCCAGACACACACACACACACCCAGCCCGGCGGCACACGCCACACACCACAAACTCCCCCCCTCCCCCCCACCCCACACACACTGCGTTGTCCTTGGCCTGGCTGTGACTGTCCCCCGCTCCTCTGTCTCTGCCCACACACCACATGCGTAGCCACACTCCCCCCCCCCCGCCCCGCCCCGCCCCGCCCCGCCCCGCCCCCAGCGCCACACACACACACACACACACACACACACACGCACACGCGCGCACACACCCACCCCCATAAACACCCCATGCCCGCACACACCACGCCACCACACATACCCTGCCCCCTACCTCTCCCGCACCCCCCCCTCCACCACACACACACACTGCCTTGTCCTTTGCCTAGCTGTTTCTCCGCGCCTCACACCCCCCCCACCCGCCACACCCACAACCACAGGCGCACCCTACGCACCACAGGCATACCCGCACACACACCCCACCTGCACACAGCGCACACACACATCCCGACCCCAGACACGTACACACACACACGCAGCTCGTTCGCACCCCGCTCGCACAGGCCGCACACCACACACTGCCCCCTACCCCCTACACGCACGCACACTGCGTTGTCCTTTGCCTGGCTGTGTCTCTGGGCCACTGTCTCTGCACGCCCCACCCCCTTCCGGCCACGGCCACGGCCACGCCCACACCCACAGGCTCATCCCACACGCACACACCCATGGTGCCCACCCGACACACGCTCGGCCTCACGTGGAACCTATACACACACCGCACACATTACCCCCCCCACCCACCCACCCACCCCCCACACACACCCACGCAGCGGCACCTGCGCGTGCCCCAGACACACCACCGCACGCCGCCTCCTGCCGGGGTCCAGCCCCGTCGGATGCAGGGAATTCGAAGGTGGGGACGGCGTTGGCGTCCTTGGATACGTACGTATCGAATGACAGAGATATAGAGAGATTAGAAACGGATAGTGTCGTAGGAAAATGAGCGGAGGAAAAGAGGCTGAATCCCTTGGGATTCGGCCAGAGAAACGGGGAGCAGGAAAGAAGCGACATGCGGGTATCAGTCTTTCCGGAAACGGATCCGATTTCTTTCGTGTGGGGTTTGCTTCTATCCCTTCTGTGACATATAGGGATGAATACAGAGTCCCGTGGGGGCCAGGAGTCCCGACCTTTCTCAGAATCAGGTGCTTCACGTAAATGTACGAAAAGAAAAAAAAAAAAAAAACAAAAAACCCAGGTCTTAGGGATATGACCTCCTCTTCTGGCCGTGAGGCCTGCTGACATGTGACGATCCTTTCTTTCTGATCCCCAAAACACTTCTGTGTTCCAAGGGTGTTTTTTTTCTTAAACCAGGCACCACCCTCCAGATAAAGTGACATTCCTGTAGGGTGAGGGTGTCGTGAGTTCCAATCGAGAAAGGAACGGATCGAACCCAAAGTTCACATGAGTCGTCTGAAAGGGGACTCCTTATGTCTCCTCGATGCTAGTTATATTCACGATAAGGGCAGGGAATATGGAGATGGAGCAGCAACCATCAGCCCAACCCACGAAAATCCTTTCCCCGATGTTGCCCTGAAGGTCTATTTCGTCTTCGGAGAGTGATGGAGCCACCTGTTTGCATAGCAAGGACACAGGGATGGATCACAAAGGACAGGGATCTATTCCCAAAGAGACCATTCCTTCACTCAAAAAGTCTAGTCTTGCTCCCCTTAAGAACGACTCTCTTTCCTTTTCTGCATTCCGACGACATGGATTCATCGATTCCCAGGTGCCTAAGGATATGGAGGCCTGGCGGCCATCGTGGACTCGACCGTGAGAAAAGCCCTGTGCTCGTGAAGACTCTCCAGAGACTCCCAGACTCTCTGTGCTGTGTACGGTGGAGAGGGAGGCGACGCTCGTGTGCGTCGTGGCGGGAGGGTGGGTGACCCTGTCACGCGAGCTGGTCTGTCGGCGGAGAGGTTTGACCTGAGACGCCCTCGTCACCCCCAGGGCCGGGAATGAGCCGTCGTGATCGGCCCGACACGTGAAACACCCTTCACCCACGTCGTTCCTGACCGACCCGCTGGACTCCTCATTTCTAGGGAGACTCTGGCTTTGGGGGTAGATGCTCGGGAGCGGGGGGTTTCCTGAGGCTTGATCACGCCTTTGCGTGTGCCAAGCCTCCTTCCTCGTGACCTTGGCCATGGGGGGAGTTCCTCACGCTGGTCCCCCCCCCCCCCCGACAGCCTCCCCCCACCCCCTCCGCCCCCAGTGTGTGCGTCCCTGTCCCTCTCTTTCTCTTTCCCTTCCTCGCCCTCCCTCTGCCCCTCCCTCCCCTCCCTCCCCCTTCACAGGACAGGGTGCCTTTCGGATGAGTCTGCCTGTTGTGCGTACACCCTTGACGTGACGATGGCTACGGTCTGACCTGTCACGCCTGTCACCTGGGGCGGCGGGGGTGGGGTGGTGGTCAAACATGCTTGGGACGCTAGGGATAGCTTTCTCTGTGGAAGGTGGAAGCCTCCCTTCCGTCCCTCGCTGCAGACAAGCAAACGGACCGAGACGGAAAGCGATGGTGTTTGCCACTTGGGGCATACCTTCCACGGTCTCTGCGGATTGACACGCCACCCACTTCACCGAGCAGATCGTAGGAGCCTTCCCCCAGAGCTCTTGCGAAATTCTTCAGAACGGTCAGTCTTCCGGTCCCCCGCCATCATCAGGCGAGGTGGAGAGAACCGATGGGAAAGCTTGAGGAATGACTTCTTTCGTGGGGTTGGGTGAACTGAGGAATAGGATGCTGAAGTGGATGCCTGACTTCTTGAGGAAAAAAAGGATTGGGGGCGGGGAGGAGCAGGCGGTCCACTTAGGAGGTCGGGTTGAACGTGGACACGTAAACTGTGCGTCAGAACAATCCAAGAGCACCGGGATCCTATGCCAGCACGGGAAAGTAGACGTATGACTTTGCATGAACCTCTGAGGGAAAAGAATCTGAACACCTGAAACGAGCATGACTTTGGAACGCCCCTCCCCGCGCGCCCTCCCCCCCCCCCCCCCCCCCCGCCCAGACTTCATTTCTGCCATAAGGGTGGTATCATGTGCCTATCTGAGGTGATTGATCGTTCTCCCGGCAATCTTGACTCCCGCTTGCGCTTCATCCAGCCCAGCGTTTCTCATGATGTGTACTCAGCCTGTAGGTTAAATCAGCAGGGTGGCGATAGACAGCCTTGATGGACTCCTTTCCCTATTTGGAACCAGCCTGTTGGGTTTCCATGTCTAGTTCTAACTGTAGCTTCCTGACCTGCAGAAATACAGATTCCTCCTTTTTTTTCTTTTTTTAAATTCCCTAACCTGAGTGAAAAGCGACAGAGACAGAGAGAAGACAGATGGAGGGACGGACGGACGGACGGGCGGGCGGGCGGGAAAAAGACAGAAAGAAACATAAAATAATGAAAGGACCTATACCGTTCCACCTGTTGCTTTCCAGATACAAAGAGAAAACAGAGGACCGAAAGGACACAGTGTTGAAACTGTGAATTTGGAAAGACGGACATCCCCTTGGTCCCTTCGTACAACACCCCTGTGGGCAGAAGGGAATCCTTTCTCTTTTTCTCTCGATCTGGTCCTTCCAGACTTCGGAAACTCTCCGTGGAGGATTCTCATCTCCTTGGCGATCGTGATTGCCACAGGTTCCTTAGGGGCCCAGAGGGTCTTTCTGAGAAACGCGGGGATGCACTCCTGGAGACCCGGCTTCCGTCCCTGGGCCAGGAAGGCCTCCTGGAGAAGGACATGGCAACCCGCTCCAGGACCCGACCCTGACGTCTAGAAATCCGTCTCCTAGACTGCCTCTCCCTGCGCCGACTGGTGTCTCGAATCCGCTCCAGGGATGAACCTGTGTGTTTCCTTGGTTTCCCTACAAGTGCCTCTGAGGGGAAAGAAAATACCCGATGGCTCGCACCCCAGGCCTGCTTTCCCGGACCCGTCCGTCGACATCACGGCCTCCTGTAGAGGAGATACGATCGCCGATTCACTGAACGGAGGATCTGTGCTCAGAAACTCTTTCCACGACATGGAGGCCCTACTACCGAACCTATTTCGTCCTTCCCTCCTTCTGGTTTTTTTTTTTTCCCCTTTCTTTTCTTTTTCTCCCCTTTTCCTCTCACGTCCATGCACACGCACACGCACAACGTGCCGTCTCTCACGTACACGTGTACGTGCACGCACTCACGCACACAGACACCAGCTCAGCTTTTCCTAGGTTCCAGGCAAGGGACAGAGGAGGGAAAACTGCTAGGGTTCGGAGTAGGCCGCCGTCCCCACCCCACTCCAGCCCACCGCACGTGAACCTCCGTGCCCGATGGAGTGTTTTGGATTCGAGGGACGACAGAGCCGGCCGGCGCCAGAGGAACGCTCTGCCCCTCCCTCCTTTTCTGTCTCTCTGAAGGCTGAAAGAGACGGGAATCCCAGACCGCCTGACCTGCCTCTTGAGAAATCCGTAGGCAGGTCAGGAAGCCACAGTGAGAACTGGACATGGACCGACAGACTGGGTTCCAGATTGGGAAAGGAGGACGTCAAGGCTGTATATTGTCACCCTGCTTATTTCACTTCTATGCAGAGGACATCGTGAGAGACGCTGGACTGGAAGACACGCAAGCTGGACTCGAGATGGCCGGGAGAGATAGCGATCCCCTCAGATATGCAGAGGACACCACCCTTATGGCAGAAAGGGAAGAGGAGCTGAAAAGCCTCTTGAGGAAAGGGAAAGAGGAGAGTGAACACGTTGGCCTAAAGCTCAACATTCAGAAAACGGAGATCATGGCATGCGGTCCCATCATTTCGTGGGAAATAGATGGGGAACCGGTGGAAACAGGGTCAGACTTTATTTGGGGGGGGGGGGGCGCTCCAGAATCCCTGCAGATGGTGACTGTAGCCATGACGTTCCAAGACGCTGACTCCTGGGAAGAAAAGGGACGACCAACCTAGATAGCATCTTCCAAAGCAGTGACGCGACGTTGCCGACTAAGGTCCGTCTAGTCAAGGCTATGGTTTTTCCTTGCTCACGGATGGATGTGAGAGCTGGACTGTGAAGGAGGCTGAGCGCCGAAGGATGGATGCTTGCGAACTGTGGTGTTGGAGAAGACTCTCGAGAGTCCCTTGGACTGCGAGGAGATCCAACCAGTCCGTTCTGAAGGAGATCAGCCCTGGGATTTCTTTGGAAGGAATGATGCGAAAGCTGAAACTCCAGTCCTTTGGCCACCTCATGAGAAGAGTGGACTCACTGGAAACAAACTCGGATGCTGGGAGGGATTGGGCGCAGGAGGAGAAGGGGACGACCGAGGATGAGATGGCTGGATGGCATCACGGACTCGAGGGACGTGAGTCTGAGTGAACTCCGGGAGATGGGGATGAACAGGGAGGCCTGGCGTGCTGCGACTCATGGGGTCGCAAAGAGTCGGACACGACTGAGCGACTGAACGGAACGGAACTGGAGGCAGGCAGGAATGAAAGCCTCCTCCCACGGAGGGGAAGCTGCCAAGGGAAGACGGCTGCTTCGACGCACGTCCGTGATCCTCGCACGCACGAGCGGGGTTTCCTGGGTGACAGAAAAGGAGGAGACTCCTTTGGCCTGACGCGAGGCGAGTGTGTCCCTCGGCCACCCTCCCCACCCCCCCCAGCCCCCTTCCTCCGCACGGTGCCGAAAGGGGCAGTCTCAAGGTGGAGACGTGGAATGGGGGGATGGGGATGGGGATGGGGATGGGAAGAGGGGTGGGTGGGGCGGATCACCATTCAATGGAGAGAAGCTCGAGGCGAAGTCAAAGGCTCTGACTTGACTGGAAAGCTTTCTGCATTTGAATGAAGCTATCGGACGAGGCCCTGCAGGGGGAGGGTGGGGGAGGGTGGCGGTGGGGCCCACAGACAATAGCCCCTGCCTGCCTGCCTGCCTGCCTGCCTGCCTGCCTGCCTGCCTGCCTGCCTGCCTGCCTGCCTGCCGGCCTGCCGGGCTGAGGAGGCCCTCTGGCGGCGGCGGGGTCACGCTCCCGACTCCTGCAGCTCAACTCGATCCCTTCAAGGAAACTCCTGGGGTGACTCCTGTCCAGGGAATCATCCAAATGGGCCTGTTTCTGAAAAAGGCCCGAGTCACAGCTGTGACAGATTCTGTGGATCTCTTGACCTGCACCCTCCCTCCCATCCTGTCAGATCCTTTGGACACGCTTGAAGAGGTCTTTGGCCTCGGCCCAGAAAACAGGCCGAGATAAACAAATACGTTTTGGTCTTTTTTTTTTTTTTTTTTTCTTCTTTTGAACAGGGCGAAAACGATGCATGGCCGTGGATTGGAGAGAAACCTGCTCCCCTCGCGCGCCTGAAGGCAGGGAGTTCTCAGCGGGACAGAAATGACATTCAGAAATGAACCGTTTACACTTGGTGACTATGCCAGAACAAATAGTAACACCAAACTTTGATAAAGTGCTGTGATTTCCTTCTGGGAGGTTTCAGACCCCTCTCTATTGACCTTTAAGTCGATCATCAGTGTGTTGTCCGTCTCACTGCGACAAAGCCCCTGCTCCCATCCTAACCTCTCTGAGATCTGTGATTTCCACCCGATGGACAGAGTCATCACACGCTTAGATCCACCCAGCTCGTCACACAACAGCGTGGACGGGCACGTGCGTGCGTGGGCGCGTGGGCAGGTGGGTGGGTGGGTGGGTGGGTGGGTGCGTGGCTGGGTGCCTGCGTGCGTGCATGCGTGGGTGGGTGGGTGCGTCCGTGCGTGCGTCCCTGTGCCTTTCACCTTTCAGATGATGAACCCCGCCCCCTCACCTCTCCCGCCCCCCGCCCCCCCCCACACTGCATTGTCCTTCGCCCAGCTGTGTCTCTGTGCCACCCACCCTCCACCACACCCACAACCACAGGCGCACCACACACCACACGCATGCCCGCACGCACACCCTGCCTGCACACCGCGCACACACACATCCCGACGCAGATACACACACACACACACACACACACCACACACACACACACACACACACGCAGCCCGTTCGCACCCCGCTCGCACAGGCCGCACACCACACACTCCCCCTACCCCCTACACGCACGCACGCTGCGTTGTCCTTTGCCTGGCTGTGTCTCTGGGCCACTGTCTCTGCACGCCCCACCCCCTTCCGGCCACGGGCCACGCCCACA
This sequence comes from Capra hircus, assembly GCF_001704415.2. NCBI lineage: Eukaryota > Metazoa > Chordata > Mammalia > Artiodactyla > Bovidae > Capra > Capra hircus. The sequence continues at coordinate 357 of NW_017219271.1, read as the reverse complement.
CCCACTGGCGCATCCCACACGCACACACCCATGGTGCCCACCCGACACACGCTCGGCCTCACGTGGAACCTATACACACACCGCACACATTACCCCTCCCCCCCCACACCCACGCAGCACCACCTGCGCGTGCCCCAGACACACCACCACACGCCGCCTCCTGCCGGGGTCCAGCCCCCCCGTCGGATCCAGGGAATTCGAAGGTGGGACGGCGTTGGCGTCCCTTGGATACGTACATATCGAATGACAGAGATATAGAGAGATTAGAAACGCATAGTGTCGTAGGAAAATGAGCGGAGGAAAAAGAGGCTGAATCCCTTGGGATTCGGCCAGAGAAACGGGGAGCAGGAAAGAAGC
>NW_017219270.1:0-11482 GCF_001704415.2 Capra hircus | reverse complement strand
AAAACCTGCATTAAATAGAAATATTGACAATTGCTATCTGGTCACTGCTGGCGACATTGAAATGCTTTAATTATGATTAACTGGAATCTATAACTGACAGCATTTGACCAGGACATTTATCAGATTTTCACGGATGTCAGATAAATTTCTAGGAATCTATATTAGGAACTGCAAGAATCTTTGAACCTAGGAAAGAAAACAACAGCTCTCAAAGGCCCTTGCTGAATCATCTATCAGCAAGGAATGTCTTTGCAAGGATCGCCAAAGTGAAGGGAAAATACACCGACCTGCCTCTGCAACTTCGGTCCTCTGAGCAGATCTGGAGGTCTCCCTTTGTATAAGCTAACCTGTTCCTTCCAAATAGAGGTTTTGCAACACAAAACAAGTGGCCGCCTATTCTTCCCCGAAGGAGGCTCTCTTTCCCCACATCCTGCGAACTCCCTTTCCCAGCCTCCTGGAAAAGCGCTTCTTGCAGTTCCTTTCAGAAAATCCTATGGACGGAGAAGCCTGGTAGGCTGCAGTCCGTGGGGTCGCTGAGGGTCGGACACGACTGAGCGACTGCACTTTCATTTTCACTTTCATGCATTGGAGAAGGCAATGGCAACCCACTTACTGTTCTTGCCTGGAGAATCCAGGGACGGGGGAGCCTAGTGGGCTACCGTCTATGCGTCGCACAGAGTCGAACACGACTGAAGCAACTTAACAGCAGCAGCAGCAGCAGTTCCTTTCTTAGGGCAGTTATCCCTGAGATTGGACCTGGAAAGGCAGAGCCACCTCCACACACACGTCTTTTTTGTCCCCTTTCCTCTGGAGGAGAGCTCTAGTGAGCCTAGGTCTGTCAGGAAAATTCTTGGCTTTGCGGGATCCCACCCGGTGTGTGAACCTGCATACCCGACCTAGGGGCCACAGGGCACCTGTTTTGCTCGAGTGGGTCCTGGAGGGGTGCAGCATAGCAAGAGCTTAAAAATCCATCCAATTTGTCTTTTTTTTTTAACCTCAGAGAGAACGAGTTTGCTCCACCTCCACCCTTTGGCAGTGTGGAGGAAGAGGCACCACCCTCTCCCAAAGGGGACATAGGGCCTACCAGGAGAGAAAGGCCCCTTGAGGAGCTGAGCCCAGGTAGGCAGCCAGTGATGTCAAGCACACTCCCGCTGCTTGCTTCTTCATGGGCACTCCCACGATCTGCTAGGAATGTCTTTGCAAGGATCTCAAAGGGAAGGAAGATACATGGCCCTGTCTCTGGAACTTCAGTCCTCTGAGCAGATCTGGAGGTCTTGAGTTGTATAAGCAAACCTGTTCCTTCCAAATAGAGGCTTGCAAACACACCCCCGGTGGTTGCCTCTTCTTCCCCGAAGAAGTTTTCTTTCCCCAAATGCTGCGAACTCCCTGTCCCAACCTCCAAGAATAGCGCTTCTTGCCATTCCTTTCTTAGAGGCAGTTATCCCTGAGCCTGGGGCCATAGGGAGTAGCCCCACACTCACAGGGAAAGGCAAAGACTCCTCCATACATCTCCTCTATCCCCTTTGCTCGGAGGAGAGCTCTAGTGAGCCTAGGTCTTTCAGGAAAATTCTTGGCTTGGACAGGATCTCACCCTGTTTGTGAACCTGCATACCCAACCAGGGGCTACAGAGCACCTGTTTCAGTAAAGTGGCCCTGAAAGGGTGCAGCCTAGCAAGAGCTTGAAAATCCATTCAATTGCTGTTTTTGTACCTCTGACAGAGCGAGCTTGGCTCCACCCTTTGGCAGTGAGGAGAAAAGAGGCATGACACCCTCCCCAAGGGGACATGGGGCCTACTTCGAGAGGAAGCTGCAACTCGGGAAAATCCAGGAGGTTCTCCCCTCCAGGCGAGATGAGGCCCATTTCCGCTGAGGCGTCTCGAGGCTAATCACAACTAACCTCTGGAACTTCGAAAGGGTCCTTCACACCCTTGCTGCAAGTCAAGAAGTTCTCCGACATACCTCATCTCCACTCGAGAGGAAGAGACGAGGGTCCCACCCACATCCAGCGGAGCCCCGTTTCCGCCTCGTAGCTCGAGAAGAGGGATCCTTTCCCTTCGTCGTCGGGAAAGAATTCCCGGGCTTCCCGTCGCATCTCAAGAGGAGGGCACTCTCTCACAGGAAAGGCGAGAGGAAACTCTAGGGCCTTGCCAGCATTCCAAGAGTCCCCCAGATGTCTCCGTCCATTCCAGAAGAACCCTGCTTTCCCTTCACTGCCTTCGACGTTCATGCCCGCGGATAGACTCACACCACCGTGACATGTGGGACAGCCCTGTTCGAAAGCCTCGTGGGAAATCCTCGATGCAAAGCGACTGATCCCTTGAACAACATGTCGGCAAAGCGTGACACTGCTGCTACAGCTTGTGAGGAAATCGCAGGTGTATGCCCCCCACACGAGATGAGGACTGACTCCCCTGGTGAGACTCCAGAAGTATGGAAAGATTCATGTCAGCACTGGAGAAGGCATCCTCAGGGTCTGGCCCCGACTCCACACATGGTCTTAGGGCACCCGGCATCGATGGGAGAGGAATCCCTATAGGCCCCATGGTAACTCGCATGGGGACTGGCCTTTCCTGAGGCCACCAGAAGCGAGTCCCTGAGGTCCCCCGTCGTAAACTCGAGAGCACCTACCACAACTCGGTAAAATACAGGAGGTTCTCCCCTCCAGGCGAGATGAGGCCCATTTCCGCTGAGGCGTCTCGAGGCTAATCCACACCTAACCTGTGGAACTTCCAAAGGGTCCTTCACACCCTTGCCTGGCCAACTCAAGAAGTTCCCCAACAAACCCGTCTTCACTCGAGAGGAAGCACCGGGGGTCCCCGCCACAATCCAGAGGAGCCCCATTTCCGCCTTGTAGGTCAAAATGAGGGATCCTTTCCCTACTTCATCGGGAAAGGATTCCCGCCGTTCCCGCCGCATCTTAAGAGGAGGCGCTCTCAACAGGAAAGGCCGAGAGAGGAACTCCAGGGTCGTGCCACCCATTCCAAGAGTCCCCAGATGTCTCAGTCCATTACAGGGAAACCTGTTTTCCCTGCACTGCCTCGACATTTCACCGCGGAGGATTGACTCACACTACGGTGGCACGTGGGACACCCCTGTTGGAAAGCCTCGTGGGAAAGCCTCGAGGGAAAGCCACAGATCCTTTGATCCATGCGAATGGAAGCGTTACACTGCTGCTACCTCTCGGAAGGAAAGCGCACGTGCATGACCCCACTCGAGCCGAGGACTGACTCCCCAGGGCAGACTCCAGAAGTACCCCTAGATGCAAGTCAGCGCTGGAGAGGAATCCTCAGGTTCTGAACACAGCTCCACAAAAAGGTCTTAGGCCCTGGCATCGACGGGAGAGGAATCCTGAGAGGACCCCTAGCAACTCGCATGGCGACTGGCCTTTCTTGAGGCAACCAGAGCGGGTCCCTGAGGTCCCTGTCGTAACTCAATAGCACCTGCCACAACTCGAGAAAATCCAGGAGGTTCTCCATTCAGGCGAGATGAGGCCCATTTCCGCTGAGGCGTCTTGAGGCTAAACACACCTAACCTCTGGAACTTCCAAAGGGTCCTTCCACACTTGCTGCAACTCAAGAAGTTCCCCGACATACCCGTCTCCACTCGAGAGGAAGCACGAGAGTCCCGCCCACATCCAGAGGAGCCTGGCTTCCACCTCGTAGCTCTAGATGACGGATTCTTTTCCAGCTTCGTCTGGAAAGAATTCCGGCTTTCCCGTCGCAACTCAAGAGGAGGCGCTCTCAACAGGAAAAGCGAGAGAAACCCCAGTGTCGTGCCACAATTCCAAGGGACCCCCAGATGTCAGTCCATTCCAGAGGAACTTGCTTTCCCTGCACTGACTCTACTTTCACGCCGAGGATCCACTCACTACACCATGGAACGTGGGTCAGCCCTGTGGGAAAGCCTCGTCGGAAAGCCTCGAGGAAAGCCACAGATCCCTTGATCCACGCGACGGGAAGTGTGACACTGCTGCTACAGTTCCTGAGGAGAGCTCACGTGCATGCCCCCACATGAGATGAGCACAGACTCCCCAGGGAAACTCCAGAAGTAAGCCAAGATCCATGTCAGCACTGAAGAGAATCTCAGGTTCCAGCCCGACTCCACAAAAGGTCTTAGGCCCCGACATCGACCGGAGAGGAACCCAAAGGCGCCCTTGCAACTCCCATGGGCACTGGCTTTCCTGAGGCCACCAGAGCGGGTCCCTGAGGTCCCTGTCGTAACTCGAGAGACCCTGCCCAACTCTAGAAAATCCAGGAGGTTCTCCCTCCAGGCGAGATAAGGCCCATTTCCTCTGAGGCGTCGAGGCTCATCACACCTAAATTCTGGAAACTCAAAAGGGTCCTTGCTGCAACTCAAGAAGTTCCCCGACATACCCGTCTCCACTCGAGAGAAGCACGAGGGTCCCGCCCACATCCAGAGGAGACGCCGTTTTGGTATCGAAGCTCGAGATGAGGGATCCTTTCCCTGCTTGGTCAGGAAATAATAACGCCATTCCGCTCGCATTTCAAGGGAAGCGCTCTCCACAGGAAAGGTGAGAGGAACTCCAGGGTCGAGCCACCATTCACAGAGTCACCCAGATGTCTCAGTCCATTCCAGAGGAAACTGTTTTCCCTGCACTGCCTCGAATTTCACGGCGAGATCGACTCAAACCACGGTGGCACGTGGGATAGCCCTGTGGGAAAGCCTCGTGGGAAATCCTTTGGGGAAAGCCTCGAGGAAAGCCACAGATCCATTATCACGCGAAGGGAAGCATGACACTGCTGCTACATCTCGGGAGGAAAGCGCACGTGCATGCCCCACTCGAGACAAGGACTGACTCCCCTGGGGAGACTCAGAAGTATCCCAAGATCCATGTCAGCACTGGAGAGGAATCCTCAGGTTCTGGCACCATCTCCACACAAGGTCTTAGGCCCCGGCATCGACGGGAAGGAATCCCGAGAGGCCCCGAGCAATTCGCATGGGGACTGGTCTTTCCTGAGGCCACCAGTGCAGGCCCCTGATGTCCCGGTCGTAAGTTGTGAGCACCTGCCTCAACTGAGAAAATCCAGGTGTTCTTCCCTCCAGGCGAGATGAGGCCCCATTTCTGCTGAGGCCATATCCAGGCTAATCACACCAACCTCTGAACTATCCAAAGGTCCTTCACACCCCTGTGCGAAACTTCCAAGAGGAGTCCCTCCGTCTCTCGAATCTCAGGAGGCAGAGCAACGGAGCTCCTCTTGATGTGAGTGGGACTCTCGTGCTTTCCTCTCCACTCGGAGACGGGTTATGTCGCGGGACTTCTTGAGTTGCAGCCCAAGGCATGTAAGAGGACCCTTTCGGAAGTTCCACAGCGTTAGGTGTGTGATTAGCCTGGATATGGTCAGCCCAGAAATGGGCTCATCTCGCTGGAGGGAAGAACCCCTGGATTTTCTGCCAGTCTGCAAGGCAGGTGCTCACAACTTACCGAGCCGGGACATCAGGGCCGTCTCTGTGGCTCCAGGAAAGACAAGTCCCCACTGCTTGCGAATTGCTCTGGGCTCTCGGATCCTTCCGTCGATGCGGGCCTAAGACCTTGTGTGGAGATGTGCCAGAACCTGAGGATTCCTCTCCAGTGCTGACATGGATCTTGGATACTTCTGGAGTCTCCCCAGGGGAGTCAGTCCTTGTCTCGAGTGGGGCATGCACGTGCGCTTTCCTCCCGAGATGTAGCAGCAGTGCTCATGCTTCCCTTCGCGTGATAAATGGATCTGTGCTTTCCCTCGAGGCTTTCCCAAAGAGGATTTCCCACGAGGCTTTCCCACAGGGCTATCCCACGTGCCACCGTGGTTTGAGTCGATCCTCGCCGTGAAATTCGAGGCAGTGCAGGGAAAACAGTTTCCTCTGGAATGGACTGAAGACATCTGGTGACTCTGTGAATGGTGGCTCGACCCTGGAGTTCCTCTCACTTTCCTGTGGAGAGCGCTTCCCCTTGAAATGCGAGGAATGCGTGTATTATTTCCTGACCAAGCAGGAAAGGATCCCTCATCTCGAGCTCGATACCAAAAACGGCGTCTCCTCTGGATGTGGGCGGGACCCTCGTGCTTCCTCTCGAGTGGAGACGGGTATGTCGGGGAAACTTCCTTGAGTTGCAGCAAGACCCTTTTGAATTTCCAGAATTTAGGTGTGATGAGCCTCCTGACGCCTCAGAGGAAATGGGCCTTATCTCGCCTGGAGGGGAGAACCTCCTGGATTTTCTAGAGTTGGGCAGGGTCTCTCGAGTTACGACAGGGACCTCAGGACCCGCTCTGGTGGCCTCAGGAAGGCCAGTGCCCATGGAGTTGCAAGGCGCCTTTTGGGATTCCTCTCCGGTCGATGTCGGGCCTAAGACCTTTTGTGGAGTCGAGGCTGGAACCTGAGGATTCCTCTTCAGTGCTGACATGGATCTTGGCTTACTTCTGGAGTTTCCCCTGGGAGTCTGTGCTCATCTCATGTGGGGCATGCACGTGAGCTTCTCCTCAGGAACTGTAGCAGCAGTGTCACACTTCCCGTCGCGTGATCAAGGGATCTGTGGCTTTCCTCGAGGCTTTCCGAACGAGGCTTTCCCACAGGGCTGACCCACGTTCCATGGTGTAGTGAGTGCGATCCTCGCGTGAAAGTAGAGTCAGTGCAGGGAAAGCAAGTTCCTCTGGAATGGACTGACATCTCGGGTCCCTTGAATTGTGGCACGACACTGGGGTTTCTCTCGCTTTCCTGTTGAGAGCGCCTCCTCTTGAGTTGCGACGGGAAAGCCGGAATTCTTTCCAGACGAAGCCTGGAAAAGAATCCCGTCATCTAGAGCTACGAGTGGAAGCCAGGCTCCTCTGGATGTGGGCGGGACTCTCGTGCTTCCTCTCGAGTGGAGACGGGTATGTCGGGGAAACTTCTTGAGTTGCAGCAAGTGTGGGAAGGACCTTTGGAAGTTCCAGAGGTTTAGGTGTGTTTAGCCTCAAGACGCCTCAGCGAAATGGGCCTCATCTCGCCTGAAGGGGAGAACCTCCTGGATTTTCTCGAGTTGTGGCAGGTGCTATTGAGTTACGACAGGGACCTCAGGGACCCGCTCTGGTTGCCTCAAGAAAGGCCAGTCGCCATGCGAGTTGCTAGGGTCCTCTCAGGATTCCTCTCCCGTCGATGCCAGGCCTAAGACCTTTTGTGGAGCTGTGTTCAGAACCTGAGGATTCCTCTCCAGCGCTGACTTGCATCTAGGGTACTTCTGGAGTCTGCCCTGGGGAGTCAGTCCTCGGCTCGAGTGGGTCATGCACGTGCGCTTTCCTTCCGAGAGGTAGCAGCAGTGTAACGCTTCCATTCGCATGGATCAAAGGATCTGTGGCTTTCCCTCGAGGCTTTCCCACGAGGCTTTTCCAACAGGGGTGTCCCACGTGCCACCGTAGTGTGAGTCAATCCTCCGCGTGAATGTCGAGGCAGTGCAGGGAAAACAGGTTTTCCCTGTAATGGACTGAGACATCTGGGGGACTCTTGGAATGGTGGCACGACCCTGGAGTTCCTCTCGCCTTTCCTGTGAGAGCGCCTCCTCTTAGAGATGCGGCGGGAACGGCGGGAATCCTTTCCGATGAAGTAGGGAAAGGATCCCTCATTTTGACCTACAAGGCGGAAATGGGGCTCCTCTGGATTGTGGCGGGACCCCCCGTGCTTCCTCTCGAGTGAAGACGGGTTTGTTGGGGAACTTCTTGAGTTGCAGCAAGGGTGTGAAGGACCCTTTGGAAGTTCCACAGGTTAGGTGTGATTAGCCTCGAGACACCTCAGCGGAAATGGGCCTCATCTCGCCTGGAGGGGAGAACCTCCTGTATTTTTACCGAGTTGTGGTAGGTGCTCTCGAGTTACGACGGGGACCTCAGGGACTCGCTCTGGTGGCCTCAGGAAAGGCCAGTCCCCATGCGAGTTACATGGGGCCTATAGGGATTCTCTCCCATCGATGCCGGTGCCTAAGACCTTGTGTGGAGTCGGGCCAGACCCTGAGGATGCCTCTCCAGTGCTGACATGAATCTTTCCATACTTCTGGAGTCTCACCAGGGAGTCAGTCCTCATCTCGTGTGGGGCATACACCTGCGATTTCCTCACAAGCTGTAGCAGCAGTGTCACGCTTTGCCGACATGTGTTCAAGGATCAGTCGCTTTGCCATCGAGGCTTTCCCACGAGGCTTTCGAACAGGGCTGTCCCACATGTCACGGTGGTGTGAGTCTATCCTCGGCGTGAACGTCGAGGCAGTGAAGGGAAAGCAGGTTCTTCTGAATGGACGGAGACATCTGGGGGACTCTTGGAATGCTGGCAAGCCCTGGAGTTCCTCTCGCCTTTCCTGTGGAGAGTGCCTCCTCTTGAGATGCGACGGGAAGCCGGGAATCTTTCCCGACGACGAAGGGAAAGGATCCCTCTTCTCGAGCTACGAGGCGGAAACGGGGCTCCGCTGGATGTGGGTGGGACCCTCGTCCTTCCTCTCGAGTGGAGATGGGTATGTCGGAGAACTTCTTGACTTGCAGCAAGGGTGTGAAGGACCCTTTCGAAGTTCCAGAGGTTAGTTGTGATTAGCCTCGAGACGCCTCAGCGGAAATGGGCCTCATCTCGCCTGGAGGGGAGAACCTCCTGGATTTTCCTCGAGTTGCAGCTTCCTCTCGAAGTAGGCCCCCATGTCCCCTTGGGGAGGGTGTCATGCCTCTTTTCTCCTCACTGCCAAAGGGTGGAGCCAAGCTCGCTCTGTCAGAGGTACAAAAACAGCAATTGAATGGATTTTCAAGCTCTTGCTAGGCTGCACCCTTTCAGGGCCCCACTTTACTGAAACAGGTGCTCTGTGGCCCCTGGTTGGGTATGCAGGTTCACAAACAGGGTGAGATCCTGTCCAAGCCAAGAATTTTCCTGAAAGACCTAGGCTCACTAGAGCTCTCCTCCGGAGCAAAGGGGATAGAGGAGATGTATGGAGGAGTCTTTGCCTTTCCCTGTGAGTGTGGGGCTACTCCCTAACGGCCCCAGGCTCAGAGATAACTGCCTCTAAGAAAGGAATGGCAAGAAGCGCTATTCTTGGAGGTTGGGACAGGATTCGCAGCATGTGGGGAAAGAAAGACTTCTTCGGGGAAGAAGAGGCAACCACCGGGGGTGTGTTTGCAAGCCTCTATTTGGAAGGAACAGGTTTGCTTATACAACTCAAGACCTCCAGATCTGCTCAGAGGACTGAAGTTCCAGAGACAGGGCCATGTATCTTCCCTTCCCTTTGAGATCCTTGCAAAGACATTCCTAGCAGATCGTGGGAGTGCCCATGAAGAAGCAAGCAGCGGGAGTGTGCTTGACATCACTGGCTGCCTACCTGGGCTCAGCTCCTCAAGGGGCCTTTCTCTCCTGGTAGGCCCTATGTCCCCTTTGGAGAGGGTGGTGCCCTCTTCCCTCCACACTGCCAAAGGGTGGAGGTGGAGCAAACTCGTTCTCTCCGAGGTAAAAAAAAAAAGACAAATTGGATGGATTTTTAAGCTCTTGCTATGCTGCACCCCTCCAGGACCCACTCGAGCAAAACAGGTGCCTGTGGAGCTGGTCGGTATGCAGGTTCACACACTGGGTGTGATCCCGTCAAAGCCAAGAATTTTCCTGACAGACCTAGGCTCACTAGAGCTCTCCTCCAGAGGAAAGGGGACAAGAAAAGACGTGTGTGTGGAGGTGGCTCTGCCTTTCCAGGTCCCAATCTCAGGGATAACTGCCCCTAAGAAAGGAACTGCTGATGCTGCTGCTGCTTAAGTTGCTTCAGTCGTGTTCGACTCTGTGCGACGCCATAGACGGTAGCCCACTAGGCTTCCCCGTCCCTGGGATTCTCCAGGCAAGAACAGTAAGTGGGTTGCCATTGCCTTCTCCAATGCATGAAAGTGAAAATGAAAGTGCAGTCGCTCAGTCGTGTCGACCCTCAGCGACCCACGGACTGCAGCCTACCAGGCTTCTCCGTCCATAGATCACTTTCATGCATTGGAGAAGCAATGGCAACCCACTTACTGTTCTTGCTTGGAGAATCCCAGGGACGGGGAAGCCTAGTGGGCTACCGTCTATGGCGTCGCACAGAGTCGAACACGACTGAAGCAACTTACAGCAGCAGCATGCAGCAGTTCCTTTCTTAGGGGCAGTTATCCCTGAGATTGGGACCTGGAAAGGCAGAGCCACCTCCACACACACGTCTTTTCTGTCCCCTTTCCTCTGGAGGAGAGCTCTAGTGAGCCTAGGTCTGTCAGGAAAATTCTTGGCTTTGACGGGATCACACCCAGTGTGTGAACCTGCATACCCGACCTAGGGGCCACAGGCACCTGTTTTGCTCGAGTGGGTCCTGGAGGGGTGCAGCATAGCAAGAGCTTAAAAATCCATCCAATTTGTCTTTTTTTTTTTACCTCGGAGAGAACGAGTTTGCTCCACCTCCACCCTTTGGCAGTGTGGAGGGAAGAGGGCACCACCCTCTCCCAAAGGGGACATAGGGCCTACCAGGAGAGAAAGGCCCCTTGAGGAGCTGAGCCCAGGTAGGGCAGCCAGTGATGTCAAGCACACTCCCGCTGCTTGCTTCTTCATGGGCACTCCCACGATCTGCTAGGAATGTCTTTGCAAGGATCTCAAAGGGAAGGGGAGATACATGGCCCTGTCTCTGGAACTTCAGTCCTCTGAGCAGATCTGGAGGTCTTGAGTTGTATAAGCAAACCTGTTCCTTCCAAATAGAGGCTTGCAAACACACCCCCGGTGGTTGCCTCTTCTTCCCCGAAGAAGTCTTTCTTTCCCCACATGCGAACTCCCTGTCCCAACCTCCAAGAATAGCGCTTCTTGCCATTCCTTTCTTAGAGGCAGTTATCCCTGAGCTGGGGCCGTAGGGAGTAGCCCCACACTCACAGGGAAAGGCAAAGACTCCTCCATACATCTCCTCTATCCCTTTGCTCTGGAGGAGAGCTCTAGTGAGCCTAGGTCTTTCAGGAAAATTCTTGGCTTGGACAGGATCTCACCCTGTTTGTGAACCTGCATACCCAACCAGGCCACAGAGCACCTGTTTCAGTAAAGTGGGCCCTGAAAGGGTGCAGCCTAGCAAGAGCTTGAAAATCCATTCAATTGCTGTTTTTGTACCTCTGACAGAGCGAGCTTGGCTCCACCTTTGGCAGTGAGGAGAAAAGAGGCATGACACCCTCCCCAAGGGGACATGGGGCCTACTTCGAGAGGAAAGCTGCAACTCGAGAAAATCCAGGAGGTTCTCCCCTCCAGGCGAGATGAGGCCCATTTCCGCTGAGGCGTCTCGAGGCTAATCACAACTAACCTCTGGAACTTCGAAAGGGGTCCTTCACACCCTTGCTGCAAGTCAAGAAGTTCTCCGACATACCCATCTCCACTCGAGAGAAGGACGAGGTCCCACCCACATCCAGCGGAGCCCCGTTTCCGCCTCGTAGCTCGAGAAGAGGGATCCTTTCCCTTCGTCGTCGGGAAAGAATTCCCGGGCTTCCCCGTCGCATCTCAAGAGGAGGCACTCTCCACA
>NW_017219269.1:0-11482 GCF_001704415.2 Capra hircus | reverse complement strand
CATTGGAAGGCAAGTTCCAGATAAACAAAAGGAAACGTTACAATGTCCATGTCGTGGTGGATCAGGTTGGAGACATCATCACAAATTACCTTTAACTGAATATGTTCAAAGGTGAGCTGGAATACATGGAGATATATCTCCATGTATTGTCAGCTGAGCATATTGAGCTCCTACATGTATGTTTTAAATATCATTCTCTAATAAAAGGGAACAGGAAACATCTCCGATGGCCTGGTGGTAAAGAAGCTGCCTACCGATGCAGGGAACACGGGTTCAATTCCTGTGTAGAAGATTCCACACGCCCAGGGGCAATGAAGCCCTTGAACAACTCTTGACGTTTGCATGCTCCAGAGCCCAAGTTCTGCACACAGAGAAAGCACTGCAATGAGAAGCCATGGCACAGCAACTAGAAGGTAGCCTCTGCTCACTACAACTAGACAAAGGAGCAATAAAGACCCAGCACAGTCAAAAATAATGTCATGTTAAAAAAGGACAGTTCTTTGAAGAAATGACTGAGACTAGGGGTGCGACTGTAAATATATGAGCCAGGGTCATCTTCAATTATGAGAAATTAAAGAAACTAAAGACAACTATCAAGCTGTCCAAACGGATACAAATGAATGACGACACAGTGTTATCTGTATACACCAGCAAATAACAATCTGAAAGGGAATTGAAACAAACAATTCCCTTCAATCACGTCAACATTAATAAAAGACTTTGCTATGGATGGAATGAGGATGACAAGACTGGCACACTGGAAATGATACATGATTGCTGAAAAATACCCTCAAGCCATGGACAGAGACTCCATAGCGATGACAAGACTTCAGTTGGCAATACCGTGGAATGCATCTGCCATCTGAAATGAAGATTCAATATGAATTACAAAAGGCTGAAAGGTGGCTGCTAAACCACAAAAGATGCCAGCATTCTTGGCCTCCAGAGGAGAATTCAATCCAGGGCAAGTGACGAAGCTTGATGGCTCAGAGGTTTTCTGTGAAAAAGTTTGATTCAAGTAGAAAAGAGATCGAGAGAGCTGCTGACGTAGACATTCAAAGGGGGAAGAAAGAGTACCCCCTGCTAGTCTTTAGCCAGATGTTATACAGCCACTAGCAGTCTGCTAAGGAAAGAAAGACAATGTCTCAGAGAATGGCACCAGGCCCTCACCCACAGCATGCATTGAGATCACATTGGCAGCAGATGAGTCATCCCAGGCCAGAAAATGATGGACATGAATCTTGAAGAAAGGCAGATTTCCAAGCAAATATATAGTTTCATTCACAGAGGTTAAGAGAACCAGGTATGAGTAAGACAAACCGGTTTGTCGAGTCGTTTCTGAGCCCTTAGGGGAACTGACCTGAAGACATTAACATACCTTAAGACAAACATTTCCATAAGAACAATGCATTGCTTAGTTCAAGGTTTGAGAAAAGTTAAATTCAGGTGGAGCCAGGAGTTGTCATGGCAACACAGAATTTTCAGAGAAACCTTCTTTTACATTTGTATCAAGATGGAGAAAAAAAAACCGCAGCCCTCTTTGGTCTCCTCCTGCCTCTTAAGAGAGAGAAAAAAACGTCTGACACTTGCAGTTTATTTTCTCTGTCTGGAGACCCCTGGCCTTCCTGCCTGTTATCCTCTCCAGGCCTGTAGGAAGCAATACACTCGGCTGCTTGGGAAAAGCGCGCGGGTCTGAGCTGTATGCAAAGGGGTGAAGCGGTAAAACCCTCGGCCCCAAAGGCGAGGCTTTTCTGCGATCGCCATTTCAGTCGGCTCCGAGACTGCAAACAAAGGGCAGAAGACATGGTTCCCTGCTCCGCCGAGTCCGAGTTCCCTTACCTGTGGTCCACAGCCCTGCGCTCTGCTCGCTGGATGCCAATCGACGGGGACCCAGGAGCCCACGAAACGAGCAGTCCAGCTGCAATGGCGAGCCCTGAGAGCACAACTGGGGACCCCTGGCCCGAGGCGCCGCATGTTCACCCCGCCCCAGACCCGCTCCCGTGAGCCGCGCCCCTGACCAGCCGCCCAGGCTCGCCCCGCCCCCGAGGCGCGCACGGTGCGCCCCCGCCCCCACGCCCCCTGCCAGGCCAGGCCCGCGGGACGCGACTGCCTCCAGGGGAAACACAAGGACAAGCAGATCCACCCCACCGAGACAACCCAAGCTTTTTCTCAGCTGATCTGTCTATGATTTAGGGATAAGAAGCAAAGATGACCTAGGACAGCCATGATATTCTATAGAGCCAGACCCTGGCGCGCAGAGGCTTGAAGAGGGCCCGGGAGCGCTGCCTGAAACAGCAAGCCTCTGTAGCATAGCGGTTAGGCAGGCTGGTAAGTCAGGCAGACTAGGGTCTGTAGGTCAGGAGTTCAAGTCCCGGGTTTAACTCTTTCCCTTTTAGGGGGCGGGGGACCACAAGAGGCGGGGCTTAGACCAGAAAAGTTTCTTTTGATTTTAGAGGTTTATTGTGAAGCTTAGGGTTAGGGTTCGGGCAACCCCCCAACTCGCTCGGGTTCGGGTTTCGGGGTTAGGGTTAGAATTCGGGGAACCCCCCTCTTCTTAGAGTTCGGGTTTGGGTTAGGGTTCAGGTCAGGGTCAGGGTTCAGGTTACGGTTAGGGCTTAAAGTGAGCGCTAATGGGGCCCATAGTTCTTTATTAGCCTGCCCTGGCGGGCCGAGGCTTGAAGAGTGCCTGGGAGGCAGCATGAAACCCGGGGGGCTTTGTTAGCATAGCGGTTAGGCTGACGGCCGAGTAAACATGCAATCTGGCTTTGTGGGTTAGAAGTTCCAGTCCGGGCTTGCCTTTTTTTGCTTTGAGCGGATGGGGGACCGCAAGGGGCGGGGCTTAGGCCAGAAAAGTTTCCTTTTTCTTTTAGAGTTTTATTGTTAGGGTTAGGGTTAGGGTTAGGGTGCCGGCATCCCCTCAACTTGTTAGGGTTCAGGTTCAGAGTTCGGGTTACGGGAATCCCCTCCCTTCTTAGGGTTTGGATTCGGGTTCGGGTTAGGGTTCAGGGTTCGGGTTTTGGGGTTTGGAGTTCAGGGTTTGGGGTTCCGGGTTCGCGGTTCTCGTTTGGGGTTTGGGGTTCCGATTAGGGGTTCAAGGTTCAGCTTAGGGGTTTGGGGTTTGGGGATCAGGTTATGGGTTCTCGGTTCAGATTAGGGGTTTGCAGTTGGGGTTTGGGGTTTGAGGATCGGGTTAAGGGTTTGGGGTTTGGGGCTCGCGGTTTGAGTTTGGGGCTTGGGTTTGGGGTTTGGGGATCAGGTTAGGGGTTCTCGGATTTGGTTTAGAGGTTCGCAGTTGGGGTTTTGGGGTTTGAGGTTAGGGTTAGGGGTTTGGGGTTTGAGGTTCACGGTTGGGGTTGGGGATTTGGGATTCGGGTTAGGGGTTTGGGGTTTGGAGTTTGGGATTTGGGTGAGGGGTTCGCGGTTGGGGTTTCCAGTTATGGGTTTGGGGTTTGGGTTGAGGGTTGGGGGTTGGGGATTAGGGGGTTCGGTTTCTGGGTTGACGGTTTGGGTTAGGGATTAGGGGTTTAGGATTTGGGTTTGGGGTTTGGGGATTCGGGGTTTGAGGTTCCGATTAGGGGTTGAGTATGTGAGGTTTGTGGTTCGGGGTCGAGATTTGAGGTTTGGGGTTTGGGGTTCAGGGGATTGGGTTCATGGTTTGGGGTTGGGGGTGTGAGGTGCAGTTTCGAGTTTTGCTGTTCGGGTTAGGAATTAGGGGTTGGCAGTTCGGGGTTCGGCTTAGAGGTTTGGGGTGTGCGGTTTTGGATTTGAGGTTTGGGGTTCCGGTTAGGGGTTTGGGGTTTGGGGTTCGGGTTAGCAGTTTGGAGTTTGGGTTTGGGGTTGGGGTTTCGGGGTTTAGGGTTCGGTTTTGGTGTTTGCGGTTTGGGATTGGGGTTTGGGATTTGGGGTTCAGGTTAGGGGTTTGCGATTCGGGTTAGGGGTTTGGGGTTCGGGTTCGGGGTGTGGGGTGGGGGTACAGGTTAGGGGTTTGGGTTCAGGGTTTGGGGTTCGGTTTAGGGGTGTGCGGTTTGGGTTTGGGTTTTGGGGTTCGGGCTAGTGGTTTGGGGTTCGGGGTTGGGTTCTGGATTGGGGTTCGGAGTTATGGATTCGGGTTTGGCTACGTGTTCAGGATTTGCGGTTCGGGCTTGAGGGTCGGGGTTTGGGGTTTGGGGTTTAGGGCTCGGGTTAGGGGTTTGGGTTAGGGTTAGGGGTTCACGGTACGGGTTAGGTGTTTGGGGTTCGGAGTTTGGGGATTGGGTTAGGGTTTTGAGTTCGGGTAAGGGGTTTGGAGTTTCCTGTTCAGGGTTTGGGGTTTGCGGTTGGGATAGGGGTTCAGATTCAGGATATGGGGTTTGGGGTTCGGGTTCCATGTTTGGGTATGTGGTTCGGGGTTTGGGGTATGTGGTTCATTGTTTGGGGTTTGAAAGCCCTCCTTGCAGGGAGCTAGGTGCGCCTCCAGTACGGCAGAGCTCTGGCTCTGCTCAGAGCCCCGATCTGGCAGAGTTCCCGTCGCGAGGCTGCTCTGCCATGGGCGAGCCTTGCCCAGACTTACCTTGCTTTTAGGCTCCCTCCCTAGGAAGGAGCAGGCTGTGTGAGGCTGGGAGACGCCACTGGCGCCTTCCTGGCTTCAGCTCTTCCCCTGCCTTGCCTTTGCACTTAGGTCCCAAGCGTCCTTGAGGAGGGCTCAGGGGCTGGTGGGTTGCACACTACCAAGGGCTCCAGAAGTGAGAGTTCTGTAGGAGGGATCGAAAGGCAACAGCAGGGCTCCTTCAGCGGTTGCTTGGCCGCCCAGACTCAGCGCCACACGGAGAGCACCAGGTTCCAAGGGCCCCTGGCTGGGTTTTGCAGCCCCGAACACCCAGAGGCTGACTCCATGGGTGCCTAGAAAGTGTGTGAGAGACGTAGGTTCCCCGCCACTCTCCTCCCCAGCAGAGACATGTGCAGGTGGTTGGGGCCTGATCCTGCGTGTCTGGGTTCCCGCCCACAGCCCCAACTCAGGGGAAGCAGCCCCTGAGGCAAGACCTGCTGGAGGAGCCCTGCGCCGCCCGCCTGATAGGCGAGTGCACAGCCAGCAGGGAAGCGAGCCTCCTCGGGGGAAGAGGAGGCAGCCGAGCCCCAGTCAAGTTGGAAAGCCCTGCTTGCACGGAGCTAAGTGCGCCTCCAGTACGGCAGAGCTCTAGCTCTGCTCAGAGCCCCGATCTGGCAGAGTTCCTGGCGCGAGGCTGCTCTGCCGGGGCTAGCCTTGCCCAGACTTGCCTTGCTTTTAGGCTGCCTCTCCAGGAAGGAGCAGGCAGCAGGAGCCTGGGAGTCGCCACTGGCGCCTTTCTTGCCTCAGCTCCAATCCTGCCTTGCCTTTGCACTTAGGTCCCAGTCCTCCTTAAGGAGAGCTTAGGGGCTGGTGGGTTGCACACTGCCAAGGGCTCCAGCAGTGAGAATCTCTGTCAGAGGGAAGGGAAGGGCAACTGCAGGGCTCCTCCAGCGGTTGCTTGGCCGCCCAGATTCAGCGCCACACGGAGAGCACCAGGCTCCCAGGGCCCCTGGCTGGGGTTTTCAGCCCCGCACACACCGGAGGCTGATTCCTTGGGTGCCCAGAAAGTGTATGACAGACGTAGGTTCCCTAGCACTCTCCTCCCCAGCAGAGACATGTGCAGGTGTTTGGGGCCTGATCCTGCGTGTCTGGGTTCCTGCCCACAGCCCCAACTCAGGGGAAGCAGCCCCTGAGGCAAGACCTGCTGGAGGAGCCCTGCGCCCCCGCCTGATAGGCGAGTGCACAGCCAGCAGGGAAGCGAGCCTCCTCGGGGGAAGAGGAGGCAGCCCAGCCCCGTCAAGTTGAAAGCCCTGCTTGCACGGAGCTAAGTGCGCCTCCAGTACGGCAGAGCTCTAGCTCTGCTCAGAGCCCCGATCTGGCAGAGTTCCTGGCGCGAGGCTGCTCTGCCGGGGGCGTAGCCTTGCCCAGACTTGCCTTGCTTTTAGGCTGCCCTCCCCAGGAAGGAGCAGGCTGCAGGAGCCTGGGAGACGCCACTGGCGCCTTTCCTTGCCTCAGCTCCAATCCTGCCTTGCCTTTGCACTTAGGTCCCAGTCCTCCTTGAGGAGAGCTTAGGGGCTGGTGGGTTGCACACTGCCAAGGGCTCCAGCAGTGAGAAGCTTCTGTCAGAGGGAAGGGAAGGGCAACTGCAGGCTCCTCCAGCGGTTCTTGGCCGCCCAGATTCAAGCTGCCGCACGGAGAGCACCAGGCTCCCAGGGCCCCTGGCTGGGGTTTTCAGCCCCGCACACCACGGAGGCTGATTCCTTGGGTGCCCAGAAAGTGGTATGACAGACGTAGGTTCCCTAGCACTCTCCTCCCCAGCAGAGACATGTGCAGGTGTTGGGGCCTGATCCTGCGTGTCTGGGTTCCTGCCCACAGC
Organism: Capra hircus; assembly: GCF_001704415.2. Lineage (NCBI taxonomy): Eukaryota > Metazoa > Chordata > Mammalia > Artiodactyla > Bovidae > Capra > Capra hircus. The sequence goes on along the minus strand of NW_017219269.1, from coordinate 5,081 downwards.
CCCAACTCAGGGGAAGCAGCCCCTGAGGCAAGACCTGCTGGAGGAGCCCTGCGCCCCCCGCCTGATAGGCGAGTGCACAGCCAGCAGGGAAGCGAGCCTCCTCGGGGGAAGAGGAGGCAGCCCAGCCCCGTCAAGTTGAAAGCCCTGCTTGCACGGAGCTAAGTGCGCCTCCAGTACGGCAGAGCTCTAGCTCTGCTCAGAGCCCCGATCTGGCAGAGTTCTGGCGCGAGGCTGCTCTGCCGGGGGCTAGCCTTGCCCAGACTTGCCTTGCTTTTAGGCTGCCTCTCCAGGAAGGAGCAGGCAGCAGGAGCCTGGGAGTCGCCACTGGCGCCTTTCTTGCCTCAGCTCCAATCCTGCCTTGCCTTTGCACTTAGGTCCCAGTCCTCCTTAAGGAGAGGCTTAGGGGCTGGTGGGTTGCACACTGCCAAGGGCTCCAGCAGTGAGAATTCTGTCAGAGGGAAGGGAAGGGCAACTGCAGGGCTCCTCCAGCGGTTGCTTGGGCCGCCCAGATTCAGCGCCACACGGAGAGCACCAGGCTCCCAGGGCCCCTGGCTGGGGTTTTCAGCCCCGCACACACGGAGGCTGATTCCTTGGGTGCCCAGAAAGTGTATGACAGACGTAGGTTCCCTAGCACTCTCCTCCCCAGCAGAGACATGTGCAGGTGTTTGGGGCCTGATCCTGCGTGTCTGGGTTCCTGCCCACAGCCCCAACTCAGGGGAAGCAGCCCCTGAGGCAAGACCTGCTGGAGGAGCCCTGCGCCCCGCCTGATAGGCGAGTGCACAGCCAGCAGGGAAGCGAGCCTCCTCGGGGGAAGAGGAGGCAGCAAGTCCCCGTCAAGCTGAAATCCCTGCTTACACGAAGCTAAGTGCGACTCCAGTACGGCAGATCTCTAGCTCTGTTCAGAGGCCCGATCTGGCAGAGTTCCTGGCACCAAGATGCTCTGCCATAGGCGAGCCTTGCGCAGACTTGCCTTGCTTTAAGGCTCCCTCCCCAGGAAGGAGCAGGCTGTGTGAGGCTCGGAAACGCCACTGGCGCCTTCCTGGCTTCAGCTCTACCCCTGCCTTGCCTTTGCACTTAGGTCCCAAGCGTCCTTGAGGAGGGCTTAGGGGCTGGTGGGTTGCACACTGCCAAGGGCTCCAGCAGTGAAAGCTCTGTCAGAGGGAAGCGAAGGGCCAACAGCAGGGCTCCTTCAGCGGTTCCTTGGCCGCCCAGACAAAGCTCCGCACGGAGAGCACCAGGTTCCAAGGGCCCCTGGCTGGGTTTTGCATCCCCACACTCCAGAGGCTGACTCCGTGGGTGCCTAGAAAGTGTGTGAGAGACGTAGGTTCCCTAGCACTCTCCTCCCCAGCAGAGACATGTGCAGGTGGTTGGGGCCTATCCTGCGTGTCTGGGTTCCCGCCCACAGCCTCAACTCAGGGGAAGCAGCCCCTGAGGCAAGACCTGCTGGAGGAGCCCTGCGCGCCCGCCTGATAGGCGAGAGCACAGCCAGCAGTGTAGCGAGCCTCCTCGGGAGAAGAGGAGGCAGCCGAGCCCAGTCAAGAGGAAAGCCCTGCTTGCACGGAGCTAAGTGCGCCTCCAGTACGGCAGAGCTCTAGCTCTGCTCAGAGCCCCGATCTGGCAGAGTTTCTGGCGCGAGGCTGCTCGGCCGGGGGCTCGCCTTGCCCAGACTTGCCTTGCTTTTAGGCTCCCTCCCCAGGAAGGAGCTGTCTGAGCGAGCCTGGGAGACGCCACTGGTGCCTTCCTTGCCTCAGCTCCAATCCTGCCTTGCCTTTGCACATAGGTGCCAGGCGTGGTTGGGGAGGGCTTAGGGGGTGGTGGGTTGCACACTGCCAAGGGCTTCAGCAGTGAGAGCTCTGTCAGAGGGAAGGGAAGGGCAACTGCAGGGCTCCTCCAGCGGTTTCTAGGCCGCCTAGAATCAGCGCCGCACCGAGAGCACCAGGCTCCCAGGGCCCCTGGCTGGGGGTTTTCAGCCCCGCACACACGGAGGCTGATTCCTTGGGTGCCCAGAAAGTGTATGACAGACGTAGGTTCCCTAGCACTCTCCTCCCCAGCAGAGACATGTGCAGGTGTTTGGCCTGATCCTGCGTGTCTGGGTTCCTGCCCACAGCCCCAACTCAGGGGAAGCAGCCCCTGAGGCAAGACCTGCTGGAGGAGCCCTGCGCCCCCGCCTGATAGGCGAGTGCACAGCCAGCAGGGAAGCGAGCCTCCTCGGGGGAAGAGGAGGCAGCCCAGCCCCGTCAAGTTGAAAGCCCTGCTTGCACGGAGCTAAGTGCGCCTCCAGTACGGCAGAGCTCTAGCTCTGCTCAGAGCCCCGATCTGGCAGAGTTCCTGGCGCGAGGCTGCTCTGCCGGGGCTAGCCTTGCCCAGACTTGCCTTGCTTTTAGGCTGCCTCTCCAGGAAGGAGCAGGCAGCAGGAAGCCTGGGAGTCGCCACTGGCGCCTTTCTTGCCTCAGCTCCAATCCTGCCTTGCCTTTGCACTTAGGTCCCAGTCCTCCTTAAGGAGAGCTTAGGGGCTGGTGGGTTGCACACTGCCAAGGGCTCCAGCAGTGAGAATTCTGTCAGAGGGAAGGGAAGGGCAACTGCAGGGCTCCTCCAGCGGTTGCTTGGCCGCCCAGATTCAGCGCCACACGGAGAGCACCAGGCTCCCAGGTCCCCTGGCTGGGGTTTTCAGCCCCGCACACACGGAGGCTGATTCCTTGGGTGCCCAGAAAGTGTATGACAGACGTAGGTTCCCTAGCACTTCTCCTCCCCAGCAGAGACATGTGCAGGTGTTTGGGGCCTGATCCTGGCGTGTCTGGGTTCCTGCCCACAGCCCCAACTCAGGGGAAGCAGCCCCTGAGGCAAGACCTGCTGGAGAAGCCCTGCGCCCCCGCCTGATAGGCGAGTGCACAGCCAGCAGGAAGCGAGCCTCCTCGGGGGAAGAGGAGGCAGCAAGTCCCCGTCAAGCTGAAATCCCTGCTTACACGAAGCTAAGTGCGACTCCAGTACGGCAGATCTCTAGCTCTGTTCAGAGGCCCGATCTGGCAGAGTTCCTGGCACCAAGATGCTCTGCCATAGGCGAGCCTTGCGCAGACTTGCCTTGCTTTAAGGCTCCCTCCCCAGGAAGGAGCAGGCTGTGTGAGGCTCGGAAACGCCACCTGGCGCCTTCCTGGCTTCAGCTCTACCCCTGCCTTGCCTTTGCACTTAGGTCCCAAGCGTCCTTGAGGAGGGCTTAGGGGCTGGTGGGTTGCACACTGCCAAGGGCTCCAGCAGTGAAAGCTCTGTCAGAGGGAAGCGAAGGGCAACAGCAGGGCTCCTTCAGCGGTTCCTTGGCCGCCCAGACAAAGCTCCGCACGGAGAGCACCAGGTTCCAAGGGCCCCTGGCTGGGTTTTGCATCCCCACACTCCCAGAGGCTGACTCCGTGGGTGCCTAGAAAGTGTGTGAGAGACGTAGGTTCCCTAGCACTCTCCTCCCCAGCAGAGACATGTGCAGGTGGTTGGGGCCTTATCCTGCGTGTCTGGGTTCCCCCACAGCCCAACTCAGGGGAAGCAGCCCCTGAGGCAAGACCTGCTGGAGGAGCCCTGCGCGCCCGCCTGATAGGCGAGAGCACAGCCAGCAGTGTAGCGAGCCTCCTCGGGAGAAGAGGAGGCAGCCGAGCCCAGTCAAGAGGAAAGCCCTGCTTGCACGGAGCTAAGTGCGCCTCCAGTACGGCAGAGCTCTAGCTCTGCTCAGAGCCCCGATCTGGCAGAGTTTCTGGCGCGAGGCTGCTCGCCGGGGGCTCGCCTTGCCCAGACTTGCCTTGCTTTTAGGCTCCCTCCCAGGAAGGAGCTGTCTGAGCGAGCCTGGAGACGCCACTGGTGCCTTCCTTGCCTCAGCTCCAATCCTGCCTTGCCTTTGCACTTAGGTGCCAGGCGTTTGGGGAGGGCTTAGGGGGTGGTGGGTTGCACACTGCCAAGGGCCAGCAGTGAGAGCTCTGTCAGAGGGAAGGGAAGGGCAACTGCAGGGCTCCTCCAGCGGTTTCTAGGCCGCCTAGAATCAGCGCCGCACCGAGAGCACCAGGCTCCCAGGGCCCCTGGCTGGGGTTTTCAGCCCCGCACACACGGAGGCTGATTCCTTGGGTGCCCAGAAAGTGTATGACAGACGTAGGTTCCCTAGCACTCTCCTCCCCAGCAGAGACATGTGCAGGTGTTTGGGGCCTGATCCTGCGTGTCTGGGTTCCTGCCCACAGCCCCAACTCAGGGGAAGCAGCCCCTGAGGCAAGACCTGCTGGAGGAGCCCTGCGCCCCCGCCTGATAGGCGAGTGCACAGCCAGCAGGGAAGCGAGCCTCCTCGGGGGAAGAGGAGGCAGCCCAGCCCGTCAAGTTGAAAGCCCTGCTTGCACGGAGCTAAGTGCGCCCTCCAGTACGGCAGAGCTCTAGCTCTGCTCAGAGCCCCGATCTGGCAGAGTTCCTGGCGCGAGGCTGCTCTGCCGGGGGCTAGCCTTGCCCAGACTTGCCTTGCTTTTAGGCTGCCTCTCCAGGAAGGAGCAGGCAGCAGGAGCCTGGGAGTCGCCACTGGCGCCTTTCTTGCCTCAGCTCCAATCCTGCCTTGCCTTTGCACTTAGGTCCCAGTCCTCCTTAAGGAGAGCTTAGGGGCTGGTGGGTTGCACACTGCCAAGGGCTCCAGCAGTGAGAATTCTGTCAGAGGGAAGGGAAGGGCAACTGCAGGGCTCCTCCAGCGGTTGCTTGGCCGCCCAGATTCAGCGCCACACGGAGAGCACCAGGCTCCCAGGTCCCCCTGGCTGGGGTTTTCAGCCCGCACACACGGAGGCTGATTCCTTGGGTGCCCAGAAAGTGTATGACAGACGTAGGTTCCCTAGCACTCTCCTCCCAGCAGAGACATGTGCAGGTGTTTGGGGCCTGATCCTGCGTGTCTGGGTTCCTGCCCACAGCCCCAACTCAGGGGAAGCAGCCCCTGAGGCAAGACCTGCTGGAGGAGCCCTGCGCCCCCGCCTGATAGGCGAGTGCACAGCCAGCAGGGAAGCGAGCCTCCTCGGGGAAGAGGAGGCAGCAAGTCCCCGTCAAGCTGAAATCCCTGCTTACACGAAGCTAAGTGCGACTCC
>NW_017219268.1:0-11483 GCF_001704415.2 Capra hircus | reverse complement strand
CCCGTCGTAAGTCGACAGCACCTGCCGCAACTCGAGAAAATTCAGGAGGTTCTCCCCTTCAGGCGAGATGAGGCCCATTTCCGCTGAGGCGTCTCGAGGCTAATCACACCTAACCTCTGGAACTTCCAAAGGTCCTTCACACCCTTGCTGCAACTCAAGAAGTTCCCGACATACCCGTCTCCACTCGAGAGGAAGCACGAGAGTCCCGCCACATCCAGAGGAGCCCCGTTTCCGCCTCATAGTTCAGAGGAGGGATCCTTTCCTAGGTCCGGGTCGGGTAAGATTCCCGCGTTCCCGTCGCATCTCAAGAGGAGGCGCTCTCCACAGGAAAGGCGAGAGGAACTCCAGGGTCGTGCCACCATTCCAGAGTCCCCCAGATGTTCAGTCCATTCCAGGGAAACCAGTTTTCCCTGCACTGCTTCGACTTTCAAGCCGAGGATCGACTCATACAACCACGTGGGACAGCCCTGTGGGAAAGCCTCGTGGGAAAGCCTCATGGGAAAGCCTCCTGGAAAGCCCCTGATCCCTTGATCCACGCGAAGGAAGCGTGACACTCCTGCTACAGCTCGGGGAGCGCACGTGCATGCCCCCACTCGAGACGAGGACTGACTCCCCTGGGAGACTCCAGAAGTACCCCAAGATCCATGTCAGCACTGGAGAGGAATCCTCAGGTTCAGCACCGACTCCACACAAGATCTTAGGCCCCGGCATCGAGGGAGAGAGGAATCCCGAGAGGCCCCCGAGCAACTCCCATGGGGACTGGCCTTTCCATGAGGCCACCAGCGCGGGTCCATCAGGTCCCCTTCGTAAGTCGAGAGCACCTGCCGCAACTTGAGAAAATTCAGGAGGTTCTCCCTCCAGGTGAGATGAGGCCCATTTCCGCTGAGGCGTCTCGAGGCTAATCACACCTAACCTCTGGAACTTCCAAAGGGTCCTTCACACCCTTGCTGCAACTCAAGAAGTTCCCCAACATACCCGTCTGCACTCGAGAGGAAGCACACGAGAGTCCCGCCCACATCCAGAGGAGCCCCGTTTCCGCCTCCTAGCTCCAGAGGTGGGATCCTTTCGCTGCGTGGTCGGGAAAGAATTCCCGGTTCCCGTCGTATCTCAAGAGGAGGCGCTCTCCACAGGAAAGGCGAGAGTAACTCCAGGTCATGCTACCATTCCCAGAGTTCCCCAGATGTCTCAGTCCATTCCAGGGAAACCTGTTTTCCCTGCACTGCCTCGACTTTCAAGCCGAGGATCGACTCACACCACGGTGGCACGTGGGACAGCCCTGTGGGAAAGCCTCATGGGAAAGCCTCGAGGGAAAGCCGCAGATCCCTTGATCCACGCGAAGGGGAAGCGTGACACTGCTGCTACAGCTCGGGAGCAATGCGCACGTGCATGCCCCACTCGAGACGAGGAATGACTCCCCTGGGGAGACTCCAGAAGTAGCCCAAGATCCATGTCAGCACTGGAGAGGAATCCTCACGTTCCGGCACCGACTCCAAGCAAGGTCTTAGGCCCGGCATCGACGGAGAGGAATCCCGAGAGGCCCCCGAGCAACTCGCATGGGGACTGGCCTTTCTTGAGGCCACCAGAGCGGGTCCCTGAGGTCCCGTCGTAAGTCGAGAGCACCTGCCGCAACTCGAGAAAATCCAGGAGGTTCTACCCTAGAGGCGAGATGAGGCCCATTTCCGCTGAGGCCTCTGGAGGCTAATCACATCTAACTCTGGAACTTCCAAAGGGTCCTTCACACCCTTGCTGCAACTCATGAAGTTCCCCGACATTCCCGTCTCCACTCGAGGAAGCACGAGAGTCCTGCCCACATCCAGAGGAGCCCCGTTTCCGCCTCCTAGCTCCAGAGGAGGGATCCTTTCCCTGCGTGGTTGGGAAGAATTCCCCGCGTTCCCGTCGCATCTCAATAGGAGGCGCTCTCCACAGGAAAGGCGAGAGGAACTCCAGGGTCGTGCCACCATTCCCAGAGTCCCCCAGATATCTCAGTCCATTCCAGGGAAATCTGTTTTCCCTGCACTGCCTCGACTTTGAAGCCGAGGATCCACTCACACCACGGTGGCACGTTGGACAGCCCTGTGGGAAAGCCTCGTGGGAAAGCCACAGATCCCTTGATCCACGCGAAGGGAAGCGTGACACTGCTGCTACTGCTCGGGAGGAAAGCGCTCGTGCATGCCCCCAATCGAGACGGAGGACTGACTCCCCTGGGGAGACTCCAGAAGTACCCCAAGATCCATGTGGGCACTGGAGAGGAATCCTCAGGTTCCGGAACCGACTCCTCACAAGGTCTTACGCCCCGGCATTGAGGGGAGAGGAATCCCGAGAGGCCCCCGAGCAACTCGCATGGTGGACTGGCCTTTCCTGAGGCCACCAGAGCGGGTCCCTGAGGTCCCCGTCGTAAGTCGAGAGCAGCTGCCGCAACTCGAAAAAATCCAGGAGGTTCTCCCCTCCAGGCGAGATGAGGCCCATTTCCGCTGAGGCGTCTTGAGGCTAAACACATCTAACATCTGGAACTTCCAAGGGGTCCTTCACACCCTTGCTGCAACTCAAGAAGTTCCCCGACATACCCGTCTCCACTCGAGAGGAAGCACGAGAGTCCCGGGCACATCCAGAGGAGCCCCGTTTCTGCCTCCTAGCTCGAGAGGAGGGATCCTTTCCCTGCGTGGTCGGGAAAGAATTCCCGGTGTTCCCGTCGAATCTCAAGAGGAGGCGCTCTCCACAGGAAAGGCGAGAGGAACTCCAGGGTCGTGCCACCATTCCCAGAATCCCCCAGATATCTCAGTCCATTACAAGGAAACCTGTTTTCCCTGCACTGCGTCGATTTTCAAGCCGAGGATCGACTCACACAACGGTGGCACGTGGGACAGCCCTGTGGGAAAGCCTCATGGGAAAGCCTCCTGGGATAGCCTCGAGGGAAAGCCACATATCCCTTGATGCACGCGAAGGGAAGCGTGACACTGCTGCTACAGCTCTTGAGGAAAGCGCACTTGCATGCCCCCACTCGAGACGAGGACTGACTCCCCTGGGGAGACTCCAGAAGTACCCCAAGATCCATGTCAGCACTGGAGAGGAATCCTCAGGTTCCGGCACCGACTCCACACGGGGTCTTAGGCCCGGCATTGACGGGAGAGGAATCCCGAGAGGCTCCCTAGCAACTCTCATGGCGACTGGCCTTTCCCGAGGCCACCAGAGCCTGTCCCTGAGGTTCCCGTCGTAAGTCGAGAGCACCTGCCGCAACTCGAAAAAATCCAGGAGGTTCTCCCCTCCAGGCGAGATGAGGCCCATTTCCGCTGAGGCGTCTTGAGGCTAATCACATCTAACCTCTGGAACTTCCAAAGGGTCCTTCATACCCTTGCTGCAACTCAAGAAGTTCCCTGACATACCCGTCTGCACTCGAGAGGAAGCACGAGAGTCCCGCCCACATCCAGAGGAGCCCCGTTTCCGCCTCCTAGCTCGAGAGGAGGGATCCTTTCCCGGCGTGTTCGGGATAGAATTCCCGGCATTCCCGTCGCATCTCAAGTGGAGGCGCTTGCCAGGGTCCAGCCCCAGTGGATCCAGGGAATTCGAAGGGTGGACGGCGTTGGTGTGGAAAGACTTGTTTGTTTATTAATGTAAGATTAGGTTAAGAAACTATAGTGTAATAAGAAGATTAATTGGAGGAAGAGGGCTGAATAGCTTGGTTTTCACGGAAGGCCATTAAAATTCCAGACAAGGAATTTGCACCATCTACGTTTGGCCACCGGCGCCCGCTTGAATATCTAAGGGTGCCTCGCCTTAAGCTCCCTTTCGTGCGGGTCTTAGCAGCCGGGGCAAGTAAGTAGACCTGGCGAGCCTCCGCGCCCCAGATGGAGATTCAGCCTGAAGTTAAAGTAAAGAGCAGAGAGAGGGAAGGGGAGAGAAGAAGAGAGAGAGAGAGACATGGGGGGATCCAGAGTCCCAAGAAACTAGGCTGAGAGACTAGTTCGAGAAACTGGTCCAATCCTTTATTGTTCAGAAGGCCTTTTATACTTTTGATAAAACATGGAGATCAATGGGTAACACAGAATTATGTAGCGTTCGCAGCGCAGACTCTTTCTATACATCATTTTGTATACAAAAGGTCTCTGGTGATTTACATTATCTTCTGGCCAAGAGGCTTGTTAACACTTTTTAGCTCTCTTCCTTAATGAATGTTAATTTTGTTTCCCCTGAAGTGTTTTTTTTAATCTGCATCTCCTTAAAGCATTAAAGTTACATCTCTATAGAACAAAGGTGCAGTGCGATAGAACAAAGGTGCAGTGGGATATAACAAAGAAGGTACTTAACTCGAGGATCTAATGTTGCTAATACTAGGTCTACTACTTGTTTTTCTATATACCAACTATATCTAAAAATAAAGGATATGAAAATTTGGCAGCAAACATTGACACAACAAATGAAACTTATAATCAGTCCTATTCTAAAGATTTTGACTCCTCGGAAGCCCCTACATTCCTAGGATGTTTTAAGCTTCCTGTGCCTCCTGCGGTCAGGAGGCCTCAAACAAACACACTTGCAGAGTCCTGCAGGCAGGCTAGAAAGCCATCGGAGGGGTTTTTTGGATTGAAACACTATTTCAAATGCAGTAGACTAAAGCCCTGAATTGACTTTTTCCAGAAAATGTCAGAAGAGTGGAAAAGCAAAGCACAAAAGCCGGCAGATTTTTGTTGGGGTACATGCTTAGGAATTTCCAGAGGGGCCCCTGAAGTCTGAGCACGCCTTGCGTATGTCAGCTTCCTTCCTCATGACCTTGTCACGGGCGGGATTCCTCACAAAGGCTTCCGGCAGGCGCTCTCCACAGGAAAGGCGAGAGGAACTCCAGGGTCGTGCCACCATTCCCAGAGTCCCCCAGATGTCTCAGTCAATTCCAAGGAAACCTGTTTTCCCTGCACTGCCTCGACTTTCAACCCAAGGATCGACTCACACCACGGTGGCACGTGGGACAGCCCTGTGGGAAAGCCTCGTGGGAAAGCCTCCTGGGAAAGCCTCGAGGGAAAGCTACAGATCCGTTGATCCACGCAAAGGGAAGCGCGACACTGCTGCTACAGCTCGGGAGGAAAGCGCACGTGCATGCCCCGACTCGAGACGCGGACTGACTTCCCTGGGGAGGCTCCAGAAGTACCCCAAATCCATGTCAGGGCTGGAGAGGAATCCTCAGGTTCCGGCATCGACTACACACAAGGTCTTAGGCCCCGGCATCGACGGGAGAGGAATCCCGAGAGGCCCCCAAGCAATTCGCATGGGGACTGGCATTTCCTGAGGCCACCAGGGCGGTCCCTGAGGTCCCCGTCTTAAGTCCACAGTACCTGCCGCAACTCGAGAAAATCCAGGAGGTTCTCCCCTTCAGGCGAGATGAGGCCCATTTCCCCTGAGGCGTCTCGATGCTAATCACACCTAACCTCTGGAACTTCCAAAGGGTCCTTAACACCCTTGCTGCAACACAAGAAGTTCCTCGACATACCCGTTTCCAATCGAGAGGAAGCACGAGAGTCCCACCCACATCCAGAGGAGCCCCGTTTCCGCTTCATAGTTCCAGAGGAGGGATTCTTTTCCTGTGTGGTCGAGAAAGAATTCCCGGCGATCCCGTCGCATCTCAAGTGGAGGCGTTCACCACAGGAAAGGCGAGAGGAACTCCTGGGTCGTGCCACTATTCCCAGAGTCCCCCAGATGCTCAGTCCATAACAGGGAAACCAGTTTTCCCAGCACTGCCTCGACTTTCAAGCCGAGGATCGACTCACACCACGGTGGTACGTGGGACAGCCCAGTGGGAAAAACGTCGTGGGAAAGCCTCGTGGGAAAGCCTCGTGGGAAAGCCTCCAAGGAAAGCCACAGATTCCTGGATCCACGCGAAGGGAAGAGTGACACTGCTGCTACAGCTCTGGAGGAAATTGCACATGCATGCCCCCAATAGATATGAGGACTGACTCACCTGGGAGACTCCAGAAGTACCCCAAGATCCATGTAAGCACTGGAGAGGAATCCTCAGGTTCCGGCACCAACTCCACACAAGGTCTTAGGCGACTGCATCTACGGGAGAGGAATCCCGAGAGGCCCCCGAGCAACTCGCATGGCGTCTGGCCTTTCCTGAGGCCACCAGAGAGGGTCCCTGATGTCCCCGTCATAACTCGAGAGCACCTGCCACAACTCGAGAAAATCCAGGAGGTTCTCCCCTCCAGGCGAGATGAGGCCCATTTCCGCTGAGGGGTCTCGAGGCTAATCACACCTAACCTCTGGAACTTCCAAAGGGTCCTTCACACCCTTGCTGCAACTCAACAAGTTCCCCGACATATCCGTCTCCACTCGAGAGGAAGCACGAGAGGCCCGCCCACATCCAGAGGAGTCCCGTTTCCGCCTCCTAGCTCGAGAGGAGGGATCCTTTCCCTGTGTGGTCGGGAAAGAATTCCCGGGGTTCCCGTCGCATCTCAAGAGGAGGCGCTCTCCACAGGAAAGGCGAGAGGAACTCCTGGGTCGTGCCACCATTCCCAGAGTCCCCCAGATGTCTCAGTCCATTCAAGGGAAACCTGTTTTCCCTGCACTGCCTGGACTTTCAAGCCGAGAATCGACTCACACCACGGTGGCACGTGGGACAGCCCTGTGGGAAAGCCTCGTGGGAAAAGCCTCGTGGGAAAGCCTCGGGGGAAAGCCACAGATCCCTTGATCCACGCGAAGATAAGCGTGACACTGCTGCTTCAGCTCGGGAGCAAATCTCACCGGGATGCGCCAACTCGAGACGAGGACTGAGTCCCCTGGGTAGGCTCCAGAAGTTCCCCAAATCCATGTCAGCACTGGAGAGTAATCCTCAGGTTCCGACACCGATTCCACACATGGTCTTAAGCCCCGGCATCGACGGGAGAGGAATCCCGAGAGGCCCCTGAGCAACTCGCATGGGGATTGGCCTTTCCTGAGGCCACCAGAGCAGGTCCCTGAGGTCCCCGTCGTAAGCTTGAGAGCACCTGCCACAACTCGAGAAAATCCAGGAGGTTCTCCCCTCCAGGGGAGATGAGGCCCATTTCTGCTGAGGCGTCTCGAGGCTAATCACACCTAACTTCTGGAACTTCCAAAGGGTCCTTCACACCCTTGCTACAACTCAAGAAGTTCCCCGGCATACCCCGACTCCACTCAGGATGAAAGCACGAGAGTCCCGCCACATCCAGAGGAGACCCGTTTCGGCCTCCTTGCTCCGAGAGGACGGGTCCTTTCCCTGCGTGGTCCGGGAAAGAATTCCCGGCGTTCCTGTCGCATCTCAAGAGGAGGCACTCTCCACAGGAAAGGCGTGAGGAACTCCAGGGTTGTGCCACCATTCCCAGAGTCCTCCAGATATCTCAGTCCATTCCAGGGAAACCTGTTTTCCCTGCACTGTTTCGACTTTCAAGCAGAGGATCGACTCACACCACCTTGCCACGTGGGACAGCCCTGTGGGAAAGCCTCGTGGGAAAGCCTCGTGGGAAAGCCTCGAGGGAAAGCCACAGATCCCTTGATCCACGCGAAGGGAAGCGTTACAATTCTGCTACAGCTCCGAGAGTAAAGCGGCACTTGTATGCCCCCACTCGAGACGAGGACTGACTCCACTGGGAGAGTCCAGAAGTTCCCAAGATCTTTTTCAGCACTGGGAGAGGAATCCTCAGGTTACGGAACCGACTCCACACAATGTCTTAGGCCCTGGCCATCGACGGGAGAGGGATCCCGAGAGGTCCCCGAGAAACTCCCATGGGGACTGGCATTTCCAGAGGCCTCCAGAGCGGGTCCTGAGGACAACGTCTCAAGTCGAGAGCACCTGCCGCAACTCGAGAAAATCCAGGAGGTTCTCCCCTCCAGGCGAGATGAGGCCCATTTCCGCTGAGGCGTCTCGAGGCTAATCACACCTAAACTCTGGAAACTTCCAAAGGGTCCTTCACACCCTTGTTGCAACTCAAGAAGTTCCCCAACATACCTGACTCCACTCGAGAGGAAGCACGAGAGTCCCGCCCACATCCAGAGGAGCCCCGTTTCCGCCTGATAGATCCAGAGGAGGGATCCTTTCCCTGCGTGGTCGGGAAAGAATTCCCGGCGTTCCCGGCGCATTTCAAGAGGAGGCGCTCTCCACAGGAAAGGCGAGAGGAACTCCAGGGTCGTGCAGCCATTTCCAGAATCCCCCACATGTCTCAGTCCATTCCAGGGGAAAACCTGTTTTCCCTGCACTGTCTCGACTTTCAAGCCGAGGATCGACTCAAACCACGGTGGCAGTGGGACAGCCCTGTGGGAAGCCTCGTGGAAAGCCTCGTGGAAAGCCTCGAGGGAAAGCCAGCAGATCCCTTGATCCACACGAAGGGAAGCGCGACACAGCTGCTCAGGCTCGGGAGGAAAGCGCACGAGCATGCCCCCACTCGAGACGAGGACTGACTTCCCTGGGGAGACTCCAGAAGTACCCCAAGATCCATGTCATGGCTGGAGAGGAATCCTCAGGTTCCGGCATCGACTACACACAAGTCTTAGGCCCCGGCATCGACGGGACAGGAATCCCGAGAGGCCCCCGAGCAATTCGCATGGGGACTGGCATTTCCTGAGGCCACCAGGGCGGTCCCTGAGGTCCCCGTCTTTAAGTCCACAGTACCTGCCGCAACTCGAGAAAATCCAGGAGGTTCTCCCCTTCAGGCGAGATGAGGCCCATTTCCCCTGAGGCGTCTCGATGCTAATCACACCTAACCTCTGGAACTTCCAAAAGGGTCCTTAACACCCTTGCTGCAACACAAGAAGTTCCTCGACATACCCGTTTCCAATCGAGAGGAAGCACGAGAGTCCCACCCACATCCAGAGGAGCCCCGTTTCCGCTTCATAGTTCCAGAGGAGGGATTCATTTCCTGTGTGGTCGAGAAAGAATTCCCGGCGATCCCGTCGCATCTCAAGTGGAGGCGCTCACCACAGAAAGGCGAGAGGAACTCCTGGGTCGTGACACTATTCCAGAGTCCCCCAGATGCTCAGTCCATAACAGGGAAACCAGTTTTCCCAGCACTGCCTCGACATTCAAGCGAGGATCGACTCACACCACGGTGGTACGTGGACAGCCCAGTGGGAAAACGTCGTGGAAAGCCTCGTGGGAAAGCCTCGTGGGAAAGCCTCCAAGGAAAGCCACAGATTCCTGGATCCACGCGAAGGAAAGAGTGACACTGCTGCTACAGCTCTGGAGGAAATTGCATATGCATGACCCCAATAGATATGAGGACTGACTCACCTGGGAGACTCCAGAAGTACCCAAGATCCATGTAAGCACTGGAGAGGAATCCTCAGGTTCCGGCACCGACTCCACACAAGGTCTTAGGCGACTGCATCTACGGAGAGGAATCCCGAGAGGCCCCCGAGCAACTCGCATGGCGTCTGGCCTTTCCTGAGGCCACCAGAGAGGGTCCCTGATGTCCCCGTCATAACTCGAGAGCACCTGCCACAACTCGAGGAAAATCCAGGAGGTTCTCCCCTCCAGGCGAGATGAGGCCCATTTCCGCTGAGGGTCTCGAGGCTAATCACACCTAACCTCTGGAACTTCCAAAGGGTCCTTCACACCCTTGCTGCAACTCAAGAAGTTCCCCGACATATCCGTCTCCACTCGAGAGGAAGCACGAGAGTCCCGCCCACATCCAGAGGAGTCCCGTTTTCCGCCCTCCTAGCTCGAGAGGAGGGATCCTTTCCCTGCGTGGTCGGGAAAGAATTCCCGGGGTTCCCGTCGCATCTCAAGAGGAGGCGCTCTCACAGGAAAGGCCGAGAGGAACTCCTGGGTTGTGCCACCATTCCCAGAGTCCCCCAGATGTCTCAGTCCATTCCAGGGAGACCTGTTTTCCCTGCACTGCCTCGACTTTCAAGCGAGAATCGACTCACACCACGGTGGCACGTGGACAGCCCTGTGGGAAAGCCTCGTGGGAAAGCCTCGTGGGAAAGCCTCGGGGGAAAGCCACAGATCCCTTGATCCACGCGAAGGGAAGCGTGACACTGCTGCTTCAGCTCGGGAGCAAATCTCACGTGGATGCGCCAACTCGAGACGAGGACTGAGTCCCCTGGGTAGGCTCCAGAAGTTCCCCAAGATCCATGTCAGCACTGGAGAGTAATCCTCAGGTTCGACACCGATTCCACACATGGTCTTAAGCCCCGGCATCGACGGGAGAGGATCCGAGAGGCCCTGAGCAACTCGCATGGGATTGCCTTTCCTGAGGCCACCAGAGCAGGTCCCTGAGGTCCCCGTCTTAAGTCGAGAGCACCTGCCACAACTCGAGAAAAATCCAGGAGGTTCTCCCCTCCAGGGGAGATGAGGCCCATTTCCGCTGAGGCGTCTAGAGGCTAATCACA
Source organism: Capra hircus (assembly GCF_001704415.2). Classification (NCBI taxonomy): domain Eukaryota; kingdom Metazoa; phylum Chordata; class Mammalia; order Artiodactyla; family Bovidae; genus Capra; species Capra hircus. The sequence goes on along the minus strand of NW_017219268.1, from coordinate 1,157 downwards.
CCTAACTTCTGGAACTTCAAAGGTTCCTTCACACCCTTGCTACACACTCAAGAAGTTCCCCGGCATACCCGACTCCACTCAGGATGAAGCACGAGAGTCCGCCCACATCCAGAGGAGACCCGTTTCGGCTCCTTGCTCGAGAGACGGGTTCCTTTCCCTGGTCGGGAAAGAATTCCCGGCGTTCCTGTCGCATCTCAAGAGGAGGCACTCTCCACAGTAAAGGCGTGAGGAACTCCAGGGTTGTGCCACCATTCCCAGAGTCCTCAGATATCTCAGTCCATTCCAGGGAAACCTGTCTTCCCTGCACACTGTTTCGACTTTCAAGCAGAGGATCGACTCACACCACGTTGCCACGTGGGACAGCCCTGTGGGAAGCCTCGTGGGAAAGCCTAGAGGGAAAGCCACAGATCCCTTGATCCACGCGAAGGGAAGCGTTACAATGCTGCTACAGCTCGAGAGTAAAGCGCACTTGTATGCCCCCACTCGAGACGAGGACTGACTCCACTGGGGAGAGTCCAGAAGTTCCCCAAGATCCTTTTCAGCACTGGAGAGGAAAGCGTCAGGTTCCGGAAACCAACTCCACACAATGTCTTAGTCCCCGGCATCGACGGGAGTGGAATCCCGAGGGTCCCCGAGCAACTCCCATGGGGACTGGCATTTCCAGAGGCCTCCAGAGCGGGTCCCTGAGGACAACGTCTCAATTCGAGAGCCACCTGCCGCAACTCGAGAAAATCCAGGACGTTCTCCCCTCCAGGCGAGATGAGGCCCATTTCCGCTGAGGCGTCTCGAGGCTAATCACACCTAAACTCTGGAACTTCCAAAGGGTCCTTCACACCCTTGCTGCAACTCAAGAAGTCCCCGACATACCCGTCTCCACTCGAGAGGAAGCACGAGAGCGGCCACACACAATCCAGAGCAGTCCCGCTTCCGCCTCCTAGCTCGAGAGAGGGATCCTTTCCCTGCGTCGGGACAGAATTCCCGGCGTTCCCGTCGCATCTCAAGAGGAGTCGCTTTCCACAGGAAAGGCGAGAGAGAACTTCAGAGTCGTACCACCATTCCAGAGTCCCCCAGATGTCTCCGTCCATTCCAGGGAAACCTGTTTTCCCTGCACTGCCCCTCGACTTTCAAGCGAGGATCGACTCACACCACGGTGGCAC
>NW_017219267.1:0-11484 GCF_001704415.2 Capra hircus | reverse complement strand
GGCAGCTTGCTCACAGTTTGGTGGATGATGCAGTCTCTGGAGCCGAGGTTGCAGCAACCCCTTTCCTTCCGCTCTGGCTATCTCACAGCTGCCTCTCTGCTTCCCAGGAGGAAGGACCCTAACTGGCAGCCGGCTTGCTCTCCTTTGGTATTTGCTAGGGCACAATCTGGAGAAGGCAATGGCACCCCACTCCAGTACTCTTGCCTGGAGAAGCCCATGGGTGGAGGATCCTGGTGGGGCTGCAGTCCATGGGTCGCTAAGAGTTGGACACGACTGAGCGACTTCCCTTTCACTTTTCACTTTCATGCATTGGAGAAGGAAATGGCAACCCACTTCAGTGTTCTTGCCTGGAGAATCCCAGGGACAGGAGAGCCTGGTGGGCTGCCGTCTGTGGAGTTGCACAGAGTCAGACATGACTGAAGCGACTTAGCAGCAGCAGCAGCAGTAGGGCACAATCCATTGTTCTGTGTTCGTGCCAAGGGTCACCATGCAATGTTAGTGTTTATGTGGGGTGGAGGGGAAAGACCTTTTTCTTCCATTTTTGTCTCTCTGGCGATCCTAGGGTTTGGGTTGCTCTGTCACATTAGCTCCATCAGATTGTTCTCAGGGCATGCAAGCTTGGTCCTGTAAGGACCAACCGACAAAGCTCCGTGCCTTCCTGCCCAACCCATACTCACTGGTCAAGGATGTGAGCATCTGTGCCACTTTGCCACTGGTAGTTGCGGTTAGGCACGTGTCCTATGTTCCCCCCTGCCACCCACCCTGGTTTGTTGCCCTTTAAGCTACCATCTGGGATTCCCTGGTAGCTCAGATGGTAAAGCATCTGCCTACAATGCAGAAGACCGGGGTTCGATCCCTGGGTTGGGATGATCCCCTGGAGAATGAAATGGCAACCTACTCCAGTATTCTTGCCAGGAGATTCTCATGGATGGAGGAGCCTGGTGGGCTATAGTTCTTGGGGTCGCAAAGAGGTGGACACGACTGAGCGACTTCACTTTAAGCTTCCAAAGTTCCCCACAGACACGTCTGTGAGAGGGTTTCCTATTGTGTGGAAGTTTTCCTCCTTCATGACTCCTCCCAAGGATGGGACTCTGTTCTTATATCTTTGTCTCTGTTTCCCTCTTTTATATTTTGTCCTACCTCATTTGGAAGAGATTGGGCTGTTAAATATTTTCAAGTAATATAAAAACCAAAATGAATGAAGAAAAAATCCATGTTGTACAAAATATGAAATATTTTAAAATAAAGACAGGATCTGACCCTGTGTTAGCCCCTGCCAATCCCAACTCTGTGTCTTAAGTCTGCAGGGCCATCCTTATCTTGTCCACTTTAAAAAGCAGAGTGGCAGGTTCCAAGGACTCAGCCACTGCCTCTAAACAGGCCTGTGAACCCAAGAGCTCTAGAAATGTCTCTAGCCTTCTGCCCCAGGGCTCTGCTCCTTGGCTTGTGTTTGATGATCTTCTGTGAAGAATGCCTTTTCCTGCTTTCTCTCCCCTTAGATCTCTCTAGACTTTTCAGATTTCCCCCCTTTTATCCAATTGTCTTTCTCCCAGAGTCTGGCCAGGACGGTCCCCACTGGATTGTACCTGAGCGTGTCCTAGCTCCCTTTTGGCTAAATTAGAATCCTTTTCCAGGTGAGAGGAAGGAAGAACCTTTCCCGGGTTTCCACCTCATGGCTTTCTACTGCCCTCCTCTGGGCCTCAGTTACCACTGCAGTTCCACTGCAGGCCTTCCGTTCATTTTTCCCATTAGATTTTTTTTCTAATTAAAAACATAGCATATGCAACTTATAAAAGTTTAAAATCATGCAGAAATATTTCAGCTTTTCTTTATCCCTTCAGTTCTTCGGACCCCTTAAAAATTGCTTTAAATATTTGTTACCCATAGCCTGCTAAGATACCTTTATTTTTTATTGCATTTTAAAACTGTGATGGATATTTGGATCTATTCTCATTATGAAAAATCAAAAATATAGAAATATTCAGAATAGGAACTTCTCTGATGGTCCAGTGGTTAAGACTTCCCCTGCCAATGGAGGGGTGTGGGTGGATCCCTGGCTGGGGAACTAAATCCTACATGCTGTGGGGTCAAAAAAACAAAACAAAACAAAACACAACACACACATAAAACAGAAGCAGAATGTATGTAATCAATTCAATAAAGACTTAAAAAATGGTCCACATCAAAAAAATCTTAAGAATTATACAGAATAAAAAGGTACAGTCTTGGCTGCTGGGGGAAGGACCTCGGCACCAAAGGGGCCCAGTGGTGGCAGACTCCCAGTGAAAGCACGTGGAAGAGTAGGCTGTGAATCTGCAGGCTCAGGTGGAAGCCCAGCCTGTCCCCAGACCTCCCTGGGACTGGACTCTGACAGAAAGGGCCTAGTGTGCGTGGTGAGGCCAGAGGCAGCCTAGGGCCTTTTGCTGTATGCCCAGCTGTTTTTTTTTTTTTTTCCTCCTGGAGCTCAATCCTGGCCTGGGAGTGCTTCCGGCTTCACATTCCGCACCCTTGGCACTTTGGTCTGAGTGGTCTAATGCTGGCAAGGTCTGAGTGGCCCCAATGTGGAGGTGACACCAGGTCTGTTTTCACCTGAAAATGAAAGCCTCTGGAGGGGTATACATTCTCTACCAGATTATGAGATTTGCACACTTTCGACACTCTACTCCCTTGGTAACAGCAACTTCTTGCCATGAACAGATGACTTTCTACTCCTTGTTAAGACTTTGTTAAGAAGCAGGAATTGCTTGAAGATTCTCTAAACAGACAGTGTCTAGAAAACGAATAGTGTATATTTTCAGCCAGGTACATTTTTACATTTCTGTTGAGGGCCGTGTCTGCCACTGCATTTGATATCTTAAGAGGGCTTCCACTCCAGAACCCAGATTCACTTCTTTCCCTATGTCCTCACAACACTATGGTTTTGAAAAGCTATCCTTAAACTGCATTTGCTGGTGTTGGCTCAAGTCTAGACCTACGAATATATGGCTCATTTCAGACTTAACAGTTGATAGAACTAGCAAATGAAATTCACTTTTATGATCAGAATGATTCCAAGATATTTATTCTTTTGACACATTACACCTTAGTTCTGCTATGGCTCTTTATAGTCTTTTGGTTTGAGACTTGGAAAAACCTCAAAAAAAGAGAAAAAAATTCCTTATCATGATCCAATAACTACTTATTGAGCACTTGTCCTGTGCAAAGTAACATGCTAGCTCCTGAAAAAAAAAGGTCACAGTCTTTTCCTTGATGACCCCATTCTTTTCCCATTCTAGAGGTGATGACACAAACGTTTCATGGACATCCCTCAAATCTTTTTCTACACATTACATAACTACCAAGTACATGATAGATACAGCCACATAATGAACATAAGTGGGATCATTCTGTGAGTATGGTTTTTCAGAGTTTTAGAAAATTACACAACTACATGTACACTCCTAGTCATAGCAGCATCATTCACAAGAATCAAAAGGTGGAAACAACTCACATACCCATCAACAGATGAATAGATAAATAAACTGTAGTATGTGCATATGGTGAAATATTCACCCTTATAAAGGATTTAAATTCTAAGACATGCTATAGCATGAATGGACCTTGAATATAATTATGCTAGGAAAGAAGCCAGTCACAAAAGACCAAATAATATATGATTACACTTACATGAGCTACCCTAAAATAGTCAAATTGATAAAGATAGAAAGTAGAATGATGGTTACCAGGGACTGGGCAGAAGGGAGAATGCAAAGTTATTGTTTAGTAGATACCAAGTTACATTTTGGGATGCTAGAAAAATTCCAGAGATGGATGGTGGTGATGGTTTTGAGTGTATTTAATGCCAGTGTGAATGTATTTAATACTACTAAATTATACACCCAAAAGGGTTAAAATGGTAAATTTTAGGTTATGTATATTTTACCACAGTTTAAAAACTGGGGGGAAAAAATCACACAACTAGTACCTGAATGATTTCCTTGTAAAAAAGTCAAATGTAAACATTTGCAGTGTAAAACATGACTAACCCCACTGACCACTTCCCCTCTCCATCCCATTCTGCTCTCTTGAGGTAAATGCTTGCAGATGGTCTGGTGTGTGTGCTCTGAGTCTTATCTGTGAACTGACATACATTACAGAGCAAAGTTCTGGGTTAAAATCCTGGCTCTACCATTGACCAACTTGGGACCCTTGGGCAAGTTAGTGTTTCTGTGCTTTAGGTTCTTCACTTGCAAAGGAAGAATGGTAACTGAAGCTTCTGAATGAGGGTCCCAGTGATGATTACATTAGATAATGCACTTAGAACAGTACCTAGCATTTAAGTGGTCAAGAAATGTTAGCTTGCTATTGAATGTAGTGTGTTCATCATTAGAGAATGAGCAAAGTAGGCTGGCAGATAATACCTGTGACATTAAAAGCAGAAAGCAAGGACTGGATGAAATTTGAGGAGGGGGGCCAGAATGGGTAGCAGAAGAACCCAAGAAAGGAAATGAATGGCTGCCAATCAAATCCAGCATCTACCAATGGAACAAAATGTAGAGGAGATACAAGGAATCACAGAGAGAGGTACAGTAATAAAGGAGACTATCATATGCTACTCTCAGTAAATGACAAATCAAATGGACACAAAGTTATTAAGGAGATAGAAGATGTAAATGAAGTAATCGATAGAGTCCATCTTATGGATATACATAGAACTTTGTGCTTCCTCTTATTTTCTCACAAGCATTATGAGTTGTTTTATCTGCTTGGAGTGGGAAATATATTATTTTGGAAAAACACTTCTCCCCCACTCCAGCCTGGTTCTGGAAAGGGGTAGCAGTCATAGAATCCCTCCTAGCTGACAACAACGACAGGCATGTGGCTCAGGCTAGACCAGTAATCATTTCCTATCTTTGGCCATAGTGGTTGGTTTATAGTTGGCCATGTGACACAGGACAGGTGAACCAGAGGCCTTCAAGTTTTTTCAAACAGTTTGGGCTAAGAAGTTCCTTTAGCACCACTGGTGGTAAACCTGATATTGTAAACCTGAATTCACCATATGGTAAATTCAAGGATATGAATTCAGAGTTGCCTGTACCATGGGACTGTTGGTAGGACTAAGCTAACTAGAAAGAATAAAACTGACATAAAGAGAAACAGAGATGCAAAACAGAGAGAGTTCTCAAGAAGAGTCACAATTCTGATTGTTTCTGAGGCTGTCTGCATCGCTGCCATTTTGGTGGGTTGATTATATGCATCTGTAAATACTTGAGCCTTGAACAACACAGGCTTGAACTGCATGTGCCCACTTATATGTGGATTCCCCTCCCCCAATAAATCCCATGATGTGGAGCCATGAATGTGCTCAACAATGAAGTTTTCAACTGCAGGGAGAATTTGGGAAAACTCAACAGAGGCCACAGGACTGGAAAACATCAGTTTTCATTGCAGTCCAAAAGAAAGTCAATGCCAAAGAATGCTGAAATTGCCGCACAATTGCACTCATCTCACATGCTAGCAAAGTAATGCTCAAAATTTTCCAAGCCAGGGTTCAACAATACGTGAACTATGAACTTCCAGATGTTTAAGCTGGATTTAGAAAAGGCAGAGGAATTGGAGATCAAATTGCCAATGTCTGTTGGATCATGAAAAAGCGAGAGAGTTCCAGAAAAACATCTACTTTTCCCTTATTGACTAGGTGAAGCCTTTGACTGCGGATCACAACACACTGTGGAAAATTCTTAAAAGAGATGGGAATACCAGACCACCTGACTTGCCTCTTGAGAAACCTATATGTAGGTCAAGAAGGAATAGTTAGAACTTGACATGAAACTTTAGACTGTATCCAAATCAGGAAAGGAGTATATCTGGGCTCTATATTGTCAAGCTGCTTATTTAACTTATATGCAGAATACATCATGAGAAATTCTGGACTGGATGAAGCACAAGCTGGAATTAAGATTGCCTGAATTCATGGTATGGTAAATTCAAGGATATGAATTCAGAGTTGCCTGTGCCATGGGACTGTTGGTAGGACTAAGCTAACTAGAAAGAATAAAACTGGCATAAAAGAGAAACAGATGTGAGACAGAGAGCTTTCCAAGGAGAGTCACAATTCTGGTTGTTCCCAAGGCCATCTGCATTGCTGCCTTTTTGGTGGTTGATTATATACATCCATATACACTTGAGCTTTGAACAACACAGGCTTGAACTGCATGTGCCTACTTATATGTGTATTTCTTTATCCCAATAAATCCCAGGATGTGGAGCTGTGGATATGGAGGGTCAACAGTGAAGTTTCCAACTGCAGGGAGAATCAAGAATTCCTGCCCTAACTCCATGTTGTTCAAACATGAACTGCATTCCTTCTCTTGCTGATTGGATTTGGGGCTTATGTCATTTCAGGCACAAGAGTTCTAGTTAATATGAACTGGTGTGGTCTGCGTAAACAATAGGAAAATACCGCAGGATGTTCCTGGGCCATTAATAAAGGAAAGTGGGCAAAGGGAAACCCAACATGCTTGTTCCTAGGACAGCAGCCCCCAGCCACACCTCTGTGGCACAGGGCCTGCTGCTAAGGTATGATGAGGCCAAGGCAACATTGACCGAGATTTCAAATTGCCTCCTTCTCACATTTGGCAGTGCACCCTGTCATTGCAGGGTTGTGTCGGGAGCTGTGTTAGGCATTACTGACAAAATGGAGGCACTTCCTAAACCTCCTTTTGTTCTGTAGGCACGGTCCCAGAATGAAGGAGTCAGGCTTTATGATTCTGACTTGTTTTTTCCTTTCCTCGGCTGAGTTGAATGAAGAGAATATTAAGGTGCTTATTGTTTTTGAGAGGAGCATGAGAAGGCATAAAGCCTTCTGCAGCTGTGCTCAAATAATAATTCATAAAGTTAATCATTGACATTTGCAAAAGAGTGTTCCAGGGTGAGCACAGAGGCTGCAGTTTGATGAGGGATTGCTATCTGAAGCCTATTTGTGAGGAAAGTGTTTATGGCAAAAGAGTTTGCTGAATTTAGGGCTTAGGAATAATTAAAATAGTTAGAAGCTAAAGATTTAAGGAATGTTGTAATGTTAGCATATTCTACTATAGCTTATAGAAATTAGGGACTTTAGAGATATTATTAGCTAGAAGCCCTTTCTAAGAAATAGTGAGCTTAGGATACTAGGGACAAACAGGACTTAGAAAGATAAGAAATAAACTGAGGAATGTGGTATGCAGGACATTAGCATGAGTTACAGTGTATTCACAAAGACACATGAGAAAAAGTAGATAAGAGAATTGCTGAGGCAGAAACTCCTTTTGAGGGGCAACAACGATTTTTGGAGAGAAATAAATCTGGGTCTATGGGAACTAAAAATATCAAACCTCTGACGTAATGCTTTTGTAAAAGTATAAAAGAGAATCATAAGCTCTAAATAAACCAGCAGTCCAGGAAAACTGAGAGGCTGCCTCAGTTTCTCGCCGACACCGCTCAGCCCTTCAGGTTGAATCCCTGGCTACTGGAGCTGGACTCTGGCAGCTTGAGCATTTCCAGTGAGAAGGATGTTCTCAACTTCCCCTCCTAATTCTGCTGTGCTTACCCACAAGATTTCCCTGCCAGTGCAGTGCGTTTATCTTCTCACCTGCACATGCTCACAGCATGTGTGCACATGTGCCCTCAAATGCCTTCACAAACACACATGTCAATATCCATGAGACCTCAGGTGAGATTTCTTAGAAGAAAGCATCTGTAGGACAAAAAATTTTGTTTTGTTGACCTTTACATCGTTGGTGTTTAAATCTCATATGCCTTTTGTGCTCTAGTTATTGCCACATAAACGGCAAGAAGCCGTTTTGATCTCAGCTGCCTGTCCAGTCTCATTTTATTCAGTGTCCGACATTAATGAACTGCAGTTAATTACTTTCTAGGTCTTGAGCAGCCACTAAAGGAGATCCTGACAGATGAGTATCCACTTCACCATTCTTTGCCTGTTCTGCCTCGTGTGGGCAAGGGACACAAATGCTTTGGAATTTAAACCGCAAGTTCCATTTGAAAAAAGCTCTAATGGTCAGAGATCTGTTTCCCTCCAGGGGTGAGGGAGAAGTGGGAAAGACACCTAGAGAAAACATGAGTTTTAAATCAAGTAAGACTGACTCCTTTTGCTGAATTGTTACAACTGGTTCAGACTGGAGGATTTGCTCCTCTGACTCCTCAGAGGATTTAGCATTTATTAGCACTACAAGGTACCAGGCAAGGAATTCCTACAGCAGTTCTCCTGGTGGCCTTTGTATAATTATCTTCATCTTACAGATGGTCTATTGAGTCTGGGAATGGCTAAGTAGTGTGCCCACTTTTCCAAAAGCCAGGAAGTGGCAGGAGGTTTTGAAAATAAACTGCAAATGTAAATGGGAAATATAAAATGTAACATATCATTAGGACATTGCATGGAAACAATCTAGGTTGTATCTATCTGTCTATATGTTGTTGTTCAGTCATTAAGTCATGTCTGACACTCTGTGACCCCAAGGACTGCAGCACGCCAGGGTTCCATGGCCTTCAGTAACTCTTGGATTTTGCTCAAACTCATGTCCACTGAGTTGGTGATGCCATCCATCCATCTCATCCTCTGTTGCCCCTCTTCACCTCTTGCCCTCAGTCTTTCCTGGCTTCAGGTCATTTTTATGAGTTGGCTCTTCTCATCGCGTAGCCAAAGTATTAGAGCTTCAGCATGAGTCCTTCCAATGAATATTCAGGGTTGATTTCCTTTAGGATTGACTGGTTTGATCTCCTTGCTATCCAAGGGACTCTCAAGAGTCTTCTCCAACACCACAACTCAAATGCATTGATTCTTCTGCACTCAGCCAAGAAATAACATGAATCCTCACAAACCTATTAACCTGAGAATGCCATCATTGCCATTAAATTTCCCAGTGTATCCTTATAGTCCTGCCTCACTGCCCTTAGATACTGACATTTTCTTTATTTCGTTTGGACACACTGCCTGACCAGGGATTGAACCTGCACCCTCCGCAGTGAAAGCACAAAATCCTAACCACTGGACTGCCAAGGAATTCCTGATCCTGACTTTTAGAACATTACTTTGGTTTTCAATGATGCTTTATCCCAGAAATATGTGTCATTAGTTTTGCTTAATTTTAAAGTTTATAAAAATGGGAAAATATTTTACATTTCTTGTAGTTTGCTTTACTCAACTCATAACTGCTTGTGACTTCCATCCATGTTCCTGTGTGCACTTGCAGTTCTTTTCCCCACTAATGTATAGGACTCTATTATATGACTATACCAGAATGGTCTCATTCCCTTCTCCTGGTAATGGACACTTTACTTGTTTCTAGCTTTCCACTATTATATCCAGTGCTGCTGTAAATCCAAGTACCTGCCTCTTGATGCATAGGTTTGAGAGTTTGTCTTGAGAACATACCTGGAAGTGAGTGGCTGCATTATAGGGGATATAGATGTTCGGCTTTTGCATGATAATCTAATATTCTTCCCCAATATATTTGGATCAACTTATAGTCCCACCAGAATGTGTGAGAGTTGCCATTGGCATAAATTCTTGCTATCATTTGAATTTTCCAGAACTTTACATTTTGGCCAAATTAGTGAGTGTAAAAAAAAAAAAAAAAGTGGTATGTGACTGTGATTACTAGGAGTTTGTCAAATTTGTTTTCAGATTCAATGTCCTTATGCCGAGTTACTGAATGGGCAAAGGGATAGTATTCCAGATGGATGAACCACTTAAAAAAGTTTCTTTGTCCATTTGGGCAACTATAACAAAATACCACAGACCGGGTAATTTACAAACAACAAAAAAATCTCTTCGTCACAATTCTAGATGCTGAAGTCCAAAATTGGAGTGCCAGCCTGATTATGTGAGTGCCCTCTTCCAGCTCACAGACTTCTCCTTGTATCCTCACAGGATGGAATGGACTAGGGCTCCCGGGGGCTTTCTTCTTATAAGGGCACTGATCCCATTCATGAGAGCTCCACCCATATGACCTGGTCATCTCCTAAAGGTCCCATCTTCCATCATATTGGATATTAGGATTTCAACATATGGATTTTGAGGGCACACAAACAGTCAGATCATAGCAGAAAGAGTTCTGAGTCAGGTCAGAAGTTAGTACATTTAAAGAAGGGAAAAAAGTCACCACAGGTGTAATGCAATGAGTTCACTGCTGCCCAGTTAGCTAACCTCTCAGTACCTCATATTTTACCTGACTTGACCTGTGAAACCTGCCAGATTCCACCTGCCAGTGCTGGTCTCTGACCAGCTCTCAATGTTTGCATCATATAATATGGTGAAGTTGTGTTTTAAGTTTAACCAAGTTGATTCACATTGGGTCTTCTGCTTCTTATCTTTTATCAGTTTAACACTTGGATGAACTTCCAGAAGATTATTTCAAAATATCTTTCTTATCATCCCTTCACTGGTTTCATTTCTTTTTTTTAGTTTTTTTATTTTTTTTAATTTTAAAATCTTTAATTCTTACATGTGTTCCCAAACATGAACCCCCCTCCCACCTCCCTCCCCATAACATCTCTGTGGGTCATCCCCATGCACCAGCCCCAAGCATGCTGTATCCTGCGTCAGACATAGACTGGCGATTCAATTCTTACATGATAGTATACATGTTAGAATGCCATTCTCCCAAATCATCCCACCCCTCTCCCTCTCCCTCTGAGTCCAAAAGTCCGTTATACACATCTGTGTCTTTTTTCCTGTCTTGCATACAGGGTCGTCATTGCCATCTTTCTAAATTCCATATATATGTGTTAGTATACTGTATTGGTGTTTTTCTTTCTGGCTTACTTCACTCTGTATAATCAGCTCCAGTTTCATCCATCTCATCAGAACTGATTCAAATGAATTCTTTTTTTAACGGCTGAGTAATACTCCATTGTGTATATGTACCACAGCTTTCTTATCCATTCATCTGCTGATGGACATCAAGGTTGTTTCCATGTCCTGGCTATTATAAACAGTGCTGCGATGAACATTGGGTACATGTGTCTCTTTCAATTCTGGTTTCCTCGGTGTGTATGCCCAGCAGTGGGATTGCTGGGTCATATGGTAGTTCTATTTGCAATTTTTTAAGTAAGCTCCACACTGTTCTCCTCCATAGTGCTGTACTAGTTTGCATTCCCAACCAACAGTGTAGGAGGGTTCCCTTTTCTCCACACCCTCTCCAGCATTTAATTGCTTGCAGATTTTTGGATCGCAGACATTCTGACTGGTGTGAAGTGGTACCTCATTGTGGTTTTGATTTGCATTTCTCTAATAATGAGTGATGTTGAGCATCTTTTCATGTGTTTGTTAGCCATCCGTATGTCTTCTTTGGAGAAATGTCTATTTAGTTCTTTGGCCCATTTTTTGATTGGTCGTTTGTTTTTCTGGAATTGAGCTGCAGAAGTTGCTTGTATATTTTTGAGATTAGTTGTTTGTCAGTTGCTTCATTTGCTATTTATTTTCTCCCATTCAGAAGGCTGTCTTTT
>NW_017219266.1:0-11485 GCF_001704415.2 Capra hircus | reverse complement strand
CTACCACACAGGTCTCTTCTCCACACAACTGGGAGGCATCTGACGGGAGGAATCCGAGTGGCCCCGAGCACTCGCATGGGGACTGGCTTTCCTGAGGCCACCAGAGCGGGTCCTGAGGTCCCCGTCGTAAGTCGAGAGCACTGCCGCAACTCGAGAAAATCCAGGAGGTTCTCCCCTCCGGCGAGATGAGGCCCATTTCTCTGAGGCGACTCGAGGCTAATCACACCTAACATCTGGAACTTCCAAAGGGTCCTTCACACCCTTGCTGCAACTCAAGAAGTTCCCGACATACCCGTCTCCACTCGAGAGGAAGCACGAGAGTCCCCCACATCCAGAGGAGCCCGTTTCTGCCTCCTAGCTCGAGAGGAGGGATCCTTTCCCTGCGTGGTCGGGAAAGAATTCCCGGTGTTCCCGTCGCATCTCAAGAGGAGGCGCTCTCCACAGGAAAGCGAGAGGAACTCCAGGGTCGTGCCACCATTCCCAGAGTCCCCAGATGTCTCAGTCCATTCCAGGGAAACCTGTTTTCCCTGCACTGCTCGACTTTCAAGCCGAGGATCGACTCACACCACGGTGGCACGTGGGACAGCCCTGTGGGAAAGCCTCGTGGAAAGCCTTGGGAAAGCCTCGAGGAAAGCCACAGATCCCTTGATCCACGCAAAGGAAGCGTGACACTGCTGCTACAGCTCGGGGAACACGTGCATGCCCCACTCGAGACGAGGACTGACTCCCCTGGGGAGACTCCAGAAGTACCCAAGATCCATGTCAGCACTGGAGAGGAATCCTCAGGTTCCGGCACCGACTCCACACAAGGTCTTAGGCCCCGGCATCGACGGAGAGGAATCCCGAGAGGACTCCGAGCAACACGCATGGGGACTGGTCTTTCCTGAGGCCACCAGAGCGGGTCCCTGAGGTCCCAGTCGCAAGTTGAGAGCACCTGCCGCAACTCGAGAAAATCCAGGAGGTTCTGCTCTCCAGGCGAGATGAGGCCCATTTCCCATGAGGCTCCTCGAGGCTAATCACATCTAACATCTGGAAATTCCAAAGGGTCCTTCACACCTCTGCTTCAACTCAAGAAGTTCCCCGACATACCCGTCTCCACTCGAGAGGAAGCACGAGAGTCCCGGCCACATCCAGAGGAGCCCCGTTTCTGCCTCCTATCTCGAGAGGAGGGATCCTTTCCCTGCGTGGTCGGGAAAGAATTCCTGTTGTTCCCGTCGCATCTCAAGAGGAGGCGCTCTCCACAGGAAAGGCGAGAGAACTCCAGGGTTGTGCCACCATTCCCAGAGTCCCCCAGATGTCTCAGTCCATTCCAGGGAATCCTGTTTTCCCTGCACTGCCTCGACTTTCAAGCCGAGGATCAACTCACACCATGGTGGGCACGTGGGACAGCCCTGTGGGGAAAGCCTCGTGGGGAAGCCTCGTGGGAAAGCCTCAAGGGAAAGCCACAGATCCCTTGATCCACGCGAAGGGAAGCGCGACACTGCTGCTACAGGTAGGGAGGAAAGCGTACGTGCATGGCCCCAGTCGAGATGAGGACTGACTCCCCTGTGGAGACTCCAGAAGTTCCCCAAGATCCATGTCAGCACTGGAGAGGAATCCGCAGGTTCCGGCACCGACTCCACACAAGGTCTTAGGCCCCGGCATCGACGGGAGAGGAATCCCGAGAGTCCCCCGAGCAACTCACATGCGGACTGGCCTTTCAGAGGCAACCAGAGCTGGTCCCTGAGGTCCCTGTCGTAAGTCGAGAGCACCTGCCGCAACTCGAGAAAATCCAGGAGCTTCTCCCCTCCAGGCGAGATGAGGCCCATTTCCGCTGAGGCGTCTCGAGGCTAATAACACCTAACCTCTTGAACTTCCAAAGGGTCATTCACACCCTTGCTTCAACTCAAGTAGTTCCCCGACTTACCCGTCTCCACTCGAGAGGAAGCACGAGAGTCCCGCCCACTTCCGAGGAGACCCTTTTCTGCCACCTAGCTCGAGAGGAGGGATCCTTTCCCTGCGTGGTCGAGAAAGATTTCACGGCGTTTCCGTCGCATCTCAAGAGGAGGCACTCTCCACAGGAAAGGCGAGAGGAACTCCAGGGTGGTGCCACCATTCCCAGAGTCCCCCAGATGTCTCAGTCCATTCCAGGGAACCCTGTTTTCCCTGCACTGCCTCGACTTTGAAGCCGAGGATCGACACACACCACGGTGGCACGTGGGACAGCCCTGTGGGAAAGCCTCGTGGGAAAGCATGCTGGGAAAGACGGAATGGAAAGCCACAGATCCCTTGATCCATGGGAAGGGAAGCGCGACACTGCTGCTACAGCTCGGGAGGAAAGCGCACGTGCATGCCCCTACTAGAGACGAGGACTGACTCCGCTCGGGAGACTCCAGAAGTACCCCAAGTTCCATGTCGGCACTGGAGAGTAATCCTCAGGCTCCGGGACCGACTCCACACGATGTCTTAGGCCCCGGCATGAACGGGAGAGGAATCCCGAGAGGCCCCCGAGCAACTCGCATGGGGACTGTCCTTTCCTGAGGCCAGCAGAGCGGGTCTCTGAGGTCCCAGTCGGAAGTCGAGAGCACCTGCCGCAACCCGAGAAAATCCAGGAGGTTCTCCTCTCCAGGCGAGATGAGGCCCATTTCCGCTGAGGCTTCTTGAGGCCAATCACTTCTAAACTATGGAACTTACAAAGGGTTCTTCACACCCTTGCTGCAACTCAAGAAGTTCCCCGACATACCCGTCTCCAATAGGGAGGAATCACGAGAGTCCCGCCCACATCCAGAGGAGCCCCATTTCCGCCTCCTAGCTCGAGAGGAGGGATCCTTTCCCAGCGTGTTGGGGAAAGAATTCCCCGCGTTCCCGTCGCATCTCAAGTGGAGGCGCTGTCCACAGGAAAGTCGAGAGGAACTACAGGGTCGTGCCACCATTCCCAGAGTCCCCCAGATGTCTCAGTCCATTCCAGGGAAACCTGTTTTCCCTGCACTGCCTCAACTTTCAAGCCGAGGATCGACTCACACCACGGTGGCACGTGGGACAGCCCTGTGGGAAAGCCTCGTGGGAAAGCCTCATGGGAAAGCCTCGAGGGAAAGCCACAAATCCCTTGATGCACGCGAAGGGAAGCGTGACACTGCTGCTACATCTCGGGAGGAAAGCGCACGTGCATGCCCCCACTCGAGACGAGGACTGACTCCCCTGGGTAGACCCCAGAAGTACCCCAAGATCCATGTCAACACTGGAGAGGAATCCTCAGGTTCCAGCACCGATTCCACACAAGATCTTAGGCCCCAGCATCGACGGGAGAGGAATCCCGAGAGGCTCCCGAGCAACTCGCATGTGGACTGGCGTTTCCTGAGGCCACCATAGCGGATCCCTAGGTCCTCGTCGTAAGTCGAGAGCACCTGCCGCAACTCGAGAAAATCCAGGAGGTTCTCCCCTCCAGGCGAGATGAGGCCCCATTTCCGCTGAGGCGTCTAGAGGCTAATCACATCTAACCTCTGGAACTTCCAAAGGGTACTTCACACCCTTGCTGCAACTCAAGAAGTTCCCCGACATACCCGTCTCCACTCGAAAGGAAGCACGAGAGTCCCGCCCACATCCAGAGGAGCCCCGTTTCCGCCTCCTAGCTCGAGAGGAGGGATCCTTTCCCTGCGTGGTCGGGAAAGAATTCCCGGCTTTCCCGGCGGATCTCAAGAGGAGGCGCTCTCCACAGGAAAGGCGAGAGGAACTCCAGGGTCGTGCCACATTCCCAGAGTCCCCCAGATGTCTCAGTCCATTCCAGGGAAACCTGTTTTCCCTGCACTGCATCGACTTTCAAGCAGAGGATGGACTCACACCACGGTGGCACGTGGGACAGCCCTGTGGGAAAGCCTCGTGGGAATGCCACAGATCCCTTGATATACGCGAAGGGAAGCGTGAGACTGCTGCTACAGCTCGGGAGGAAAGCGCACGTGCATGCCCCCACTCGAGACGAGGACTGACTCCCCTGGGGAGACTCCAGAAGTACCCCAAGATCCACGTCAGCACTGGAGAGGAATCCTCAGGTTCCGGCACCGACTCCACACAAGATCTTAGGCCCCGGCATCGACGGGAGAGGAATCCCGAGAGGCCCCCGAGCAACTCGCATGGGGACTGGCCTTTCCTAGGTCACCAGAGCGGGTCCCTGAGGTCCCTGTCGTTAGTCGAGAGCACCTGCCGCAACTCGAGAAAATCCAGGAGGTTCTCCCCTCCAGGCGAGATGAGGCCCATTTCCGCTGAGGCGTCTCGAGGCTAATCACACCTAACCCCTGGAACTTCCAAAGGGTCCTTCACACCCTTGCTGCAACTCAAGAAGTTCCCCGACATACCCGTCTCCACTCGAGAGGAAGCACGAGAGTCCCGCCCACATCCAGAGGAGCCCCGTTTCCGCCTCCAAGCTCGAGAGGAGGGATCCTTTCCCTGCGTGGTCGGGAAAGAATTCCCGGCGTTCCCGGCGCATCTCAAGAGGAGGCGCTCTCCACAGGAAAGGCAAGAGGAACTCGAGGGTCGTGCCACCATTCCCAGAGTCCGCCATAAAATTCCTTGTCGGGAATTTTATTGGCCTTCCGCGTAAACCTAGCTATTCAGCCTTTTTCCTCCAGTTAATCTTCTTACTACCCTATAATTTCTTAATCTCATCTTACATTAATAAATACACAAGACTTTCCAGTTCATCGCCGTCCATCCATCGAATTCCCTGGAATCAGCGGGGCTGGACCCCTGCACACTGAGATATCTGGGGGACTCTTGGAATGATGGCACGACACTGGAGTTTCTCTCGCCTTTCCTGTGGAGAGCGCCTCCTCATGAGATGCGACGGGAACACCGGGAATTCTTTCCGGAACATACAGGGAAAGGATACCTGACCGCGAGGTACGAGGCGGAAACGGGGCTCCTCTGGATGTGGGCGGGACTCTCGTGCTTCCTCTCGAGTGGAGTCAGGTATGTTGGGGAACTTCTTGAGTTGTAGCAAGGGTGTGAAGGACCCTTTGGAAGTTACAGGGGTTAGGTTTGATTAGCCTCGAGACGCCTGAGCGGAAATGGGCCTCATCTCGCCTGGAGGGGAGAACCTCCTGGATTTTCTCGAGTTGCGGCAGGTGCTCTTGACTTACGACGGGGACCTCAGGAACACGCTCTGGTGGCCTCAGGAAAGGCCAGTCCCCATGCGAGTTGCTCGGGGGCCTCTCGGGATTCCTCTCCCTTCGACGCCGGGGCCTAAGACCTTGTGTGGAGTCGGTGCCGGAACCTGAGGATTCCTCTCCAGTGCTGACATGCATCTTGCGGTACTTCTGGAGTCTCCCCAGGGGAGTCAGTCCTCGTCTCGAGTGGGGGCATGCGCGTTCGCTTTCCTCCCGAGCTGTAGCAGAACTGTCACGCTTCCCTTCCCTTGGATCAAGGGATCTGTGGCTTTCCCTCGAGGCTTTCCCAGGAAGCTTTCCCACGAGGCTTTCCCACAGGGCTGTCCCACTTGCCACCGTGGTGTGAGTCGATCCTCGCCTTGAAAGTCGAAGCAGTGCAGGGAAAACAGGTTTCCCTGGAATGGACTGAGACATCTGGGGGACTCTGGGAATGGTGGCACGACCCTGGTGTTCCTCTCACCTCTCCTGTGGAGAGTGCCTCCTCTTGAGATGAGACAGGAACGCCGGGAGTTCTTTCCTGACCATGCAGGGAAAGGATCCCTCCTCTCGAGCTAGGAGGCGGAAACGGGGCTCCTCTGTATGTGGGCGGGACTCTCGTTCTTCCTCTCGAGTGGAGAGAGGTATGTCGGGGATCTTCTTGAGTTGCAGCAAGGGTGTGAAGGACCCTTTGGAAGTTCCAGAGGTTAGGTGTGATTAGACTCGAGACGTCTCAGCGGAAATGGGCCTCATCTCGACTGCAGGGTAGAACCTCCTGGGATTTCTCGAGTTTCAGCAGGTGCTCTCCAGTTACAACCGGGACTTATGTAACCCGCTCTGGTCCGCTCAGGTAATGCCAGTCGACTTGCGATTTGCAAAGGGGCCTCTCGGGATTCCTCTCCGGTCGATGACGGGGCCTAAGACCTTTTTTGGAATCGGTGCCCGAACCTGAGGTTTCCTCTCCAGTGCTGACATGGATCTTGGGGTACTACTGGAGTCTCCACAGGGGAGTCATCTTCGTCTCCAATGGGGGCATGCACGTGCGCTTTTCTCCCGAGCATTAGGAGCAGAGTCAATTTTCCCGTTGGGTTGATCAAGGGGTTTCTTGTTTCCCCTCGAGGCTTTCCCACGAGGCTTTCCCACGAGGCTTTCCCACAGGGCTGTCCCACGTGCCACCATCGTGTGAGTCGGTCCTCCGCGTGAACGTCGAGGCAGTGCAGGGTAAACAAGTTCCTCTGGAAAGGACTGAGACATCTGGGGGTCTCTTGGAATGGTGGAACGACCCTGGAGTTCCTCTCACCTTTCTTGTGGAGCGTGCCTCCTCTTGAGATGCGACAGGTATGACAGGAATTTTTCCCGGCCAATCAGGGTAAGGATCCCTCATCTTGAGCCAGGAGGGGGAATTGGGGCTCCTCTGGATGTGGGTGGTACCCTGGTGATTCCTATGGAGTGGCGACTGGTCTCTCGTGGAACCTCTTGAGTTGCAGCTAGGGTGTGAAGGACCCTTTGGAAGTTCCAGAGGTTAGGTGTGATTAGCGTCGAGACGCCTCAGCGGAAATGGGCCTCATCTCGCCTGGAGGGGAGAACCTAATGGATTTTCTCTAGTTGCGGCAGGTGCTCTCGACTTACGACGGGGACCTCAGGGACCCGCTCTGGTGGCCTCAGGAAAGGCCAGGCGACATGCGAGTTGCTCGGGGGCCTCTCAGGATTCCTCTCCCTTCGATGCCGGGGCCTAAGACCTTTGTGTTGAGTCGGTGCCGGAACCTGAGGATTCCTCTCCAGTGTGGACATGGATCTTGGGGTACTTCTGGAGTCTCCCCAGGGGAGTTAGTCGTCGTCTTGTGTGGGGGCATGAACGTGTGCTTTCCTCCCGAGCTGTAGCAGCAGTGTCACGCTTCCCTTTGCATGGATCAAGGGATCTGTGGCTTTCCCTCGTGGCTTTCCCACGAGGCTTTCCCACAGGGCTGTCCCACGTGCCATCGTGGTGTGAGTTGATCCTCGGCTAGAAATTCGAGGCAGTGCAGGGAAATCAGGTTTCCCTGGAATGGACTGAGACATCTGGGGGACTCTGGGAATGGTGGCACGACCCTGGAGTTCCTCTCGCCTTTCCTGTGGAGAGCGCCTCCTCTTGAGATGCGCCAGGAACGCCAGGAATTCTTTCCTGACTACGCAGGGAAAGGATCCCTCCTCTCGAGCTAGGAGGCGGAAACGGGGCTCCTCTGGATGTGGGCGGGTCTCTGGTGCTTCCTCTCGTGTGGAGACGGGTATGTCGGGGAACTTTTTGAGTTGCAGCAAGGGTGTGAAGGACCCTTTGGAAGTTCCAGAGGTTAGGTGTGATTAGACTCGAGACGCCTCAGCAGAAATGGGCCTCATCTCGCCTGCAGGGGAGAACCTCCTGGATTTTCTCGAGTTTCAGCAGGTGCTCTCCAGTTACGACCAGGACTTATGTAACCCGCTCTGGTCCGCTCAGGAAATGCCAGTCCACTTGCGAGTTGCTAAGGGGCCTCTCGGGATTCCTCTCCGGTCGATGACGGGGCCTAAGACCTTGTTTGGAGTCGGTGCCCGAACCTGAGGTTTCCTCTCCAGTGCTGACATGGATCTTGGGGTACTACTGGAGTCTCCACAGGGGAGTCATCTTCGTCTCCAATGGGGGCATGCACGTGCGCTTTTCTCCCGAGCATTAGGAGCAGAGTCAATTTTCCCGTTGGGTTGATCAAGGGGTTTCTTGTTTTCCCTCGAGGCTTTCCCACGAGGCTTTCCCACGAGGCTTTCCCACAGGGCTGTCCCACGTGCCACCATCGTGTGAGTCGGTCCTCCGCGTGAACGTCGAGGCAGTGCAGGGTAAACAAGTTCCTCTGGAAAGGACTGAGACATCTGGGGGACTCTTGGAATGGTGGAACGACCCCTGGAGTTCCTCTCACCTTTCTTGTGGAGCGTGCCTCCTCTTGAGATGCGACAGGTACGACAGGAATTCTTTCCCGGCCAATCAGGGAAAGCATCCCTCACATTGAGCTAGGAGGGGGAATTGGGGCTCCTCTGGATGTGGGTGGTACCCTGGTGATTCCTATGTAGTGGCGACAGGTCTCTCCTGGATCTTCTTGAGTTGCAACAAGGGGTGTGAAGGACCCTTTGGAAGTTCCAGAGGTTAGGTGTGATTAGCCTCGAGACGTCTCAGTGGAAATGGGCCTCATCTCGCCTGAAGGGAGAATCTCCTTCATTTTCTCGAGTTGTGGCATGTGCTCTCCACTTACGACGGGGACCTCAGGGACCCGTTCTGTTGGCCTTAGGAAGACCAGTCCCCATGCGAGTTGCTAGAGGGCCTCTCGGGATTCCTCACCGGTAGATGCCGGGCCCAAGACCTTCGGTGAAGTGGGGGCCAGAACCTGAGTATTCCTCTCCAGTGCTGACATGTTTTTGGGATACTTCTGAAGTCTCCCAAGGGGAATCAGTCCTCGTCTCGAGTGGGGGCATGCGCATGCTCTTTCCTCCCGAGCTGTAGCAGCAGTGTCATGCTTCCCGTCGCGTGGATCAATGGATCTGTGGCTTTTCCTCTAGGCTTTTCCTAGAGGATTTCCCACGAGGCTTTCCCACAGGGCTGTCCCCCGTGCCACCGTGGTGTGAGGCGATCCTCGGCATGAAAGTTTAAGGACTCTGTAAAAACAAGATCCTCTGGAATGGACTGAGACATCTGGGGACGCTTGGAATGGTGGCACGACCATGGAGTTCCTCTCTCCCTTCCTCTGGAGAGCGCCTCAACCTGAGATGCGACGGGAATGCCGGAAGTTCTTTCCCGACCAAGCAGGGAAAGGATCCCTCATCTCTAGCTAGGAGGATGAAACGGGGCTACTCTGGATGTGGGCAGGACCCTCGTGTTTCCTCTCGAGTGGAGATGGGAATGTCGGGGAACTTCTTGAGTTGCAGCAAGGGTGTGAAGGACCCTTTGGAAGTTCCAGAGATTAGATGTAATTAGCCTCGAGACACCTCATTGGAAATGGGCCTCATCTCGCCTGGAGGGGAGAACCTCCTGGATTTTCTCGAGTTGCGGCAGGTGCTCCCGACTTACGACGGGGACCTCAGGGACCCGCTCTGGTGGCTTCATCAAAGTCCAGTCCCCATGCCAGATGCTGGGGGGCTTCTCTTGATAACTCTCCTGTTGATGCCCGGGCCGAACAACTTGTGTGGATTCGGGGCCGGAACCTGAGGTTTCCTCAGCAGTGCTGACATGGATATTGGGGTTCTTCTGGAGTCTCACCTGGAGAGTCAATCCTCCTCTCAAGTGAGGGCACGCACGTGTGCTTTCCTCCGAGCTGTAGCAGCAGGGTCACGCTTCCCGTCGTGTGGATCAAGGGATCTGTGGCTTTCCCTGGAGGCTTTCCCACGAGGCTTTCTCACAGGGCTTTCCCTCGTGCCACCGTGGTGTGAGTTGATCCTCAGCGTGAAAGTCGAGGCAGTGCAGGGAAGACAGGTTCCTCTGAATTGGACTGATGCTGGGAGCCAGTATGAGGACTCCCGCCCGTGATAACGTCATGAGGAAGAAAGCTGACATAGGCATGGTGTGTTCAGACTTCAGGGACCCCTCTGGGAAGTTCCTACGCACGTACCCCAACAAAAATCTGCTGGCTTTTTTTGCTCTGCTTTTCCACTCTTCTGATATTTTCTGGAAAAAGTCAATTCAGGGCTTTAGTCTTCTGCATTTGAAAGAGTGTTTCAATCCAAAAACCCCTCTGAATGCTTTCTAGCCTGCCTGCAGGACTCGTACAGCTGGGCATGTGATTGTTTGAGGCCTCCTTTCCCCAGGAGGCACAGGAAGCTTAAAACATCCTAGGAATGTAGGGGCATCCGAGGAGTCAAAATCTTTATAATAGGACTGATTAAAAGTTTCATTTTTTTGGGTCAATGCTTGCTGCCAAATTTTCATATCCTTTATTTTTAGATAGAGTTGGTATATTAAAAAAACAAGTAGTAGACCTGGTATTTAGCAACATTAGATCTTTGAGTTAAGTACCTTCTTTGTTATAACCCACTGCACCTTTGTTCTATAGAGATGTAACTTTAATGCTTTAAGGAAATGCAGATTAAAGAAAAACACTTCAGAGGAAACAAAATTAACATTCATTAAGGAAGAGAGCCAAAAAGTGTTTAACAAGCCTCTTGGCCAGAAGATAATGTAAATCACCAGAGACCTTTTGTATACAAAATGATGTACAGAAAGAGTCTGGGGTGCGAACGCTACATAATTTTGTGTTACCCATTGAACTCCATGTTTTATCAAAAGTATAAAAGGCTTTATGAACAATAAAGGATGGGGCCAGTTTCTCGGACCAGTTTCTCGAACTAGTCTCTCGGCCTGGTTTCTTGGGACTCAGGCTCCCCCCGTGTCTTTTTCTCTCTTTCTTCTTCTCTCCCTTTCCTTCTCTCTGCTTTTTACTTTAACTTCAGGCTGAATCTCCACCAGGGGCGCGGAGGCTCGCCAGGTCTACTTACTTGCCTGGCTGTTAAGACCTGCACGAAAGGGAGCTTAAGGCGAGGCACCCTTAGATTATTCAAGCAGGGGCTGGTGGCCCAACGTAGATGGTGAAAATTCCTTGTCTGGAATTTTATCGGTCTTCCACGCTAAACCAAGCTATTCAGCCCTTTTCCTCCAGTTAATCTTCTTACTACACTATAATTTCTTAATCTAATCCTTACATTAATAAATAAAAAAGACTTTCCACGACAACGCCGTCCATCCGTCGAATTCCCTGGATCCAGCGGGGCTGGACCCCGGCAGACTGAGATATCTGGGGGACTCTTGGAATGGTGGCACGACCCTGGAGTTCCTCCGCCTTTCCTGTGGAGAGCGCCTCCTCATGAGATGCGACGGGAACACCGGGAATTCTTTCCCGAACATGCAGGGAAAGGATACCTGACCTCGAGGTATGAGGCGGAAACGGGGCTCCTCTGGATGTGGGCGGATTCTCGTGCTTCCTCTCGAGTGGAGTCAGGTATGTCGGAGAACTTCTTGAGTTGCAGCAAGGGTGTGAAGGACCCTTTGGAAGTTCCAGATGTTAGGTATGGTTAGCCTCGAGACGCCTCAGTGGAAAAGGCCTCATCTCGCCTGGAGGGGAGAACCTCCTGGATTTTCTCGAGTTGCGGCAGGTGCTCTTGACTTACTACGGGGACCTCAGGGGCTCTGGTGGCCTCAGGAAGGCCAGTCCCCACGCGAGTTTGCTCGGGGCCTCGGGCCTCTCGGGCATTCCTCTCTCCCGTTGCGTGCCGGGGCCTAAGACCCTGTTTGTCGGAGTTGCACCGTGTCCTCGGGAACCTGAGCGTTTCCTTCTCCCCGTGCGACATGCGATCTTTGTGGTACTTCGCGAGACTACCCCAGCTGG
>NW_017219265.1:0-11485 GCF_001704415.2 Capra hircus | reverse complement strand
AGAAAATGGGTTAAAATGATTTTTTTTTCTTCAAAACTGCACAGCCAGTTCTTTCAGCATATGCAATTGAAAACATCTAGTCATTAGTCGTCAGTTTTCATTCCAATCCCAAAGAAAGCAATGACAAAAATATTCAAGGTGCTGCACAATTGCACTCATCTCACACACTAGTAAAGTAATGCTCAAAATTCTCCAAGTTCACATGAACTGTGAACTTCCAAATGTTCAAGAGGGATTTAAAAAATGCAGAGAAACCAGAGATCAAACTGCCAACATCCACTGGATCATTCAAAAAGCAAGAGAGTTCCAGAAAAAAAGACATCTATTTCTGCTTTATTGACTATGCCAAAGCCTTTGACTGTGTGGATCACAATAAACTGGGAAAAATTCTGAAAGAGATGGGAATACCAGACCACCTGACCTGTCTCTTGAGAAACCTGTATGCAGGTCAGGAAGAAACAGTTCGAACTGGACATGGAACAACAGACTGGTTCTTAATAGGAAAAGGAATATGTCAAGGCTGTATATTGTCAGCCTGCTTATTTAACTTATATGCAGAGTACATCATGAGAAACACTGGGCTGGAGAAGCACACGCTGGAATCCAGATTGCTGGGAGAAATATCAATAATCTCAGATATGCAGATGACACCACCCTTATGCAGAAAGTGAAGAAGAACTAAAGAGTCTCCTGATGAAAGTGAAAGAGGAGAGTGAAAAAGTTAGCTTAAAGCTCAGCATTCAGAAAACTAAAATCATTGCATCCAGTCTCATCACTTCATGGCAAATAGATGGGAAAACATTGGAAACAGCAGCAGACTATTTTTGGGGGCTTGGAAATCACTGCAGGTGATGGCTGCCTCCATGAACTTAAAACATATTTATGACTTGGAAGAAAAGTGATGACCAAAATAGACAGCATATTAAAAAGCCGAGACGTTGCTTGGCCAACAAAGATCCATCCAGTCAAGGCTATGGTTTTTCCATATGTCATGGATGGATATGAAAGATGTACTATAAAGAAAGTGACAGCTGAAAATTGGATGCTTTTGAACTGTGGTGTTGGAGAAGATGCTTGTAGGTCGCTTAGATTACAAGGAGAACAACCACTCCATCCTAAAGGAAATCAGGTCTGAATATACAGGACTAATACTGAACCTGAAACTCCAATACTTTGGCCACTTGATGTGAAGAGCTGACTCACTTGGAAGTTGCTTTGATTTGCCTGTGAGTGTGGGAGCCCTCCCTGGGCAAAGGGCCTCAGGGGTCATTGCCACTGAATCACGACCCCAAGCAAGCGCATTCCAGCTGTGTGACATTCAGGAAGCAGGAGACTGGGAAAACTATCTTCCTTAGAGGAAGGAAAGTCATCCACAGAGAGTGTGTTTTCAGGCCTCTCTTTGCAGCAAGTGTTTTGCTCTCAGACATCAGAGCTGCAGGCTTGCTCTGAGGGCCTCAATTGCAGAGTCAGGGCTGTGTGTCTCACTGCACTTTCCAAGCATTGCAGACACATTCCTAGGTTGGAGCAGTGCTTCCCATGAGAAAAGAAGCCTCGGGAGTGTGTCTGAGCGGGCTGAGTGCCATGCTAGGGTCACCTAGTCGAGGGCACCTTGCACATCCAATGGGCCCAGGCGAGTAGCTATGGACCGCCTTCGGTTGAGACATCCCAAAGCAGGGAACAAAGCTAGCTCTGTCAGAAGGAGGAAAACAGCAATGGGATGGATTTTCAAGCAGTTGCTAAGTCACACCACGTTAGGGCTCCCCGGGAAAGAAATGCAAATTTTGGCCTCTAGGCCCAGTATCCAGATGTGTGCACAGGATATTTTCCCCACAGGATCCAAGAATGTTCCAGACAGACCTAAGCTCACTAGCTCTCTCCTGCAGAGAAATGAAATATTGTTGCTGAACACGAAAAGATGCTGGGATTCTTGGCTTATGGAGGAGAAGAATTCAATCCAGGGCCCAAGACGAGGCTTGATTGCTCAGAGCTTTTGTGCAATAGAGTTTTTATTAAAGGATAAAGGAGATAGAGAAAGCTTCTGACAGAGACATTACAAGGGCAGAAAGCGTACCCCCTTGCTAGTGTTAGTAATGGAGTTATATACTCTCCAATAAGTTATGACAACGAACAAAAGAATGTCTGGAGGTTGTAAAGACTCACTAGACCTACTCCCATAATTGACATTTTAAGATAACAGGATTAGCCAGAAGGTTTTTCCAGAGACCGTCCTCAAGAAGGATGCATGATTGTTATATAATCCTAAGGAAAGTAGAGGGAAAAACAGTTTGTCCTTCTTCCTCCTTGAGAATTCTAGACCCCTCTCTCCTTGGGGACCCTTGAACTTCTTAGAAACCTGCCTTGGCAATGACTCTCTCAGAAACATGATTGAACAGCCGTTTGGAGCTTCCTTTGACTTTCCCTGGGAGGGAGGGGAGCCTCCCCTGAGCACAGGGCCTCAGGGGCCATGGCCAATGAAAAAGAATCTCCCAGCAAGTGCTTTTCAGCCCTGTGTGACTCTCAGCCCACAGGAGGCTGAGAAAACTCTCTTCCTTGGAGGAAGGAAAGGCAGCCCAAGAGTGTGTTTTCAGGCCTGTATCTTGCAGCAAGTGTTTGGCTTGTTAGACAGAAGACCTGCAGGCCTGTTCCAACAGACTCAATTGCCAGAATCAGGGCCTTGTGTCTCCCTGCAGTTTCCTGGCCTTGCAAACACATTCCTAAGTGAGAGCAGCCCTGCCCATGGGGAAGCAGGCTGCGGGAGTGTGTCTGAGGGGGCCAGGTGTCATGCTGGGGTCACCTGGTCGAGGGCACCTTGCACCTCCAATGGACCCAGGCAAGGAGTTGCAGGCCACCACCTTGCTTCTGAAATCCCAAAATGGGGAGCAAAGCTCGCTCTGTCAGAGGGAAGAAAACAGCAACAGGATGGATTTTCAAGCAGTTGCTAGGCTGTACTGCGTTAGGGCTCCAAGGAAGGAAAATGCGAATTTTAGCCCCTACGACTGGTATCCAGGTGGGCTCCCAGGATGATTTCCCCGCAGGATCCAAGAACGTTCCAGACAGACCTGGGCTCACTAGCTCCCTCCTGCAGAGGAAACATGAGAGAACAGCTGTTTGGAGGTTGCTTTGACTTCCCCTGGGAGGTAGGATCCCTCCCTGGGTGCAGGGCCTCAGGGGCCATTGCCGCTGAGAAATGCCCTCTAAGCCAGACCTTTGCAGCCTTGTATGACTCAGCACGGAGGAGACTGGAAAAGCTCTCTTCCTTGGAGGAAGGAAAGGCAGCCCCAGAGAGTGTGTTTTCACACCTGTATCTTGCAGCAAGTGTTTGGCGTCTCAGACGTCAGACCTCCAGGCCTGCTCCAACGGCCTCAGTTCCAGAGTCAGGGCCGTGTGTCTCCCTGCATTTTCTGAGCCTTGGAACACATTCCTAGGTCAGAACAGTCCTGCCCATGGGGAAGGAGGCTGCGGGAGTGTGTCTGAGGGGGTCGAGTGCCATGTGGGGTCCAATAGCGGTACCTCCAATAGACCCCAGGACAACAGCGGTGGGGCTCCCCCTGGCTTCCGAAATGCCAAAGCGAGAAGCAAAGCTAGCTCTATCAGAAGGAAGAAAAGAGCAATCGGATGGATGTTCAGGCTGTTGCTGGGCCGCACCACTTCAGGGTCCCCCCGAGAGGAACAGGCGCCTGTGGCCCCTAGGTCCGATATGCAGGTTAACACACAGGGTGTGTCCCATAGGAGCCAAGAATTTTCCTGACAGACCTAGGCTCACTAGAGCTCTCCTACAGGGCAAAAGGGGTAGAACAGACTGTGGATGTGACTCTGCCTTTCCCAGCGAGCATGGGGCCCTCCCTATGGCCCGGGCTCCAGGGAAAATTGTCCCTGAAAAATGACCTCCAAGAAGCGCTTTTCCAGCAGGCTGTGATGCAGAGTTCACAGGATGCGGGGAAAGTGATCGTCCTACAGGGAAGAAGAGGAGCACCCAGTGTGTGTTTGCAAGCCTGTATTTGGAAGAAACTGGTTAGCTCCTTCAAGGGGAGACCTCCAGGTCTGCTCAGAGGACCGAAATTCCAGAGGCAGCACCATGCATCTCCCCTGTCCTTTCTGAGCCTTGGAAAGACATTCCTAGCTTATAGCGGTATTGCTCATGAAGAAGAGCAGGATGCAGGAATGTGTCAGACATGACTGGGTGCCTTCCTGGGTTCAGCTCCGTGAGGGGCCTTTCCACTCAAATTAGGTCCCATGCCTCCTTGGGGAGGAAGTGGGGCCCGCTTGCCTCAAATTGCCAAAGGCTGGAACAAAGCTAGTTCTATCAGAGGTAAGAAAAGAGCAATTGGATGGATGTGGAAGCTGTTGCTGGGCCGCACTGCTTCAGGCCCCCACCCCTCCGCCCCGAGAGAAACAGGCGCCCTGTGGCCCCTAGGTCCTGGATGCAGTTTCACACATAGAATGTGTCCCCATAGGAGCCAAGAATTTTCCTGACAGACCTAGGCTCACTAGAGCTCTCCTACAGAGCAAAGGGGATGGGACAGATGTGTGGCTGTGGCTCTGCCTTTCCCTGGGAGTGTGGAGCCGCTCCCTATGGCCCCGGGCTCCAGGGGAAATTGCCCCTGAATAATGACCTCCAAGAAGCGCTTTTCCAACTGGCTGAGACGTGGAGTTCTCAGGATGCAGGGAAAGCGAGTGTCCTTCGGGGAAGCAAAGGCAGTCACCTGTTATCATGACTTACTAGAATAGTAGGTACCTTCTCCGGTTGGGCAGAGGCCTTCCCTACCTGATCTGAAAAAGAAAATGAAGTAGCTCGCTGATTTGAGAAATAATTCCCAGACTTGGGTTTCCAACCAGTATAGAATCCGACAATGGCCCTGTCTTTGTAGCCACGTTAATTAACAGGTATGTGAAGCTCTAAATATCAGTGGAAATTACATACAGCATATAGGCCTCAGGGGAAATGGGCCTCATCTCGCCTGGAGGGGAGAACCTCCTGGATTTTACCCAGTTGCGGCAGGTGCTCTCGAGTTACGATGCGGACCTCAGGGACCCGCTCTGGTGGCCTCAGGAAAGGCCAGTCCCCATGCGAGTTACCAGGGGGCCTCTAGGGATTCCTCACCCATCGATGCCGTTGCCTAAGACCTTGTGTGGAGTCGGGGCCAGACCCTGAGGATGCCTCTCCAGTGCTGACATGAGTCTTTCCATACTTCTGGAGTCTTGCCACGGGATTCAGGCCTCATCTCATGTGGGGGCATGCACCTGCCAATTCCTCACGAGCTGTAGCAGCAGTGTCACGCTTTCTGACGTGTGGATCAAGGGATCTGTCGCTTTCAATTGAGGCTTTCACACGAGCTTTCCAACAGGGCTGTCCCACGTGCCACGGGTGGTGTGAGTCGATCCTCGGCGTGAAATTCGAGGCAGTGCAGGGAAAACAGGTTCTTCTGGAATGGACGGAGACATCTGGGGGACTCTTGGAATGCTGGCAAGGCCCTGGAGTTCCTCTCGCCTTTCCTGTGGAGAGTGCCTCCTCTTGAGATGCGACGGGAAGCCGGGAATTCTTTCCCGACGATGAAGGGAAAGGATCCTCTTCTCGAGCTACGAGGCGGAAACGGGGCTCCGCTGGATGTGGTGGGACCCTCGTCCTTCCTCTCGAGTGGAGATGGGTATGTCGGAGAACTTCTTGACTTGCAGCAAGGGTGTGAAGGACCCTTTCGAAGTTCCAGAGGTTAGTTGTGGTTAGCTCGAGACGCCTCAGCGGAAATGGGCCTCATCTCGCCTGGAGGGGAGAACCTCCTGGATTTTCTCGAGTTGCAGCTTCCTCTCGAAGTAGGCCCCATGTCCCTTGGGGAGGGTGTCATGCCTCTTTTCTCCTCACTGCCAAAGGGTGGAGCCAAGCTCGCTCTGTCAGAGGTACAAAAACAGCAATTGAATGGATTTTCAAGCTCTTGCTAGGCTGCACCCTTTCAGGGCCCACTTTACTGAAACAGGTGCTCTGTGGCCCCTGGTTGGGTATGCAGCTTCACAAACAGGGTGAGATCCTGTCCAAGCCAAGAATTTTCCTGAAAGACCTAGGCTCACTAGAGCTCTCCTCCGGAGCAAAGGGGATAGAGGAGATGTATGGAGGAGTCTTTGCCTTTCCCTGTGAGTGTGGGCTACTCCCTACGGCCCCAGGCTCAGAGATAACTGCCTCTAAGAAAGGAATGGCAAGAAGCGCTATTCTTGGAGGTTGGACAGGGAGTTCGCAGCATGTGGGGAAAGAAAGACTTCTTCGGGGAAGAAGAGGCAACCACCGGGGGTGTGTTTGCAAGCCTCTATTTGGAAGGAACAGGTTTGCTTATACAGCTCAAGACCTCCAGATCTGCTCAGAGGACTGAAGTTCCAGAGACAGGGCCATGTATCTTCCCTTCCCTTTGAGATCCTTGCAAAGACATTCCTAGCAGATCGTGGGAGTGCCCATGAAGAAGCAAGCAGCGGGAGTGTGCTTGACATCACTGGCTGCCTACCTGGGCTCAGCTCCTCAAGGGCCTTTCTCTCCTGGTAGGCCCTATGTCCCTTTGGGAGAGGGTGGTACCCTCTTCCCTCCACACTGCCAAAGGGTGGAGGTGGAGCAAACTCGTTCTCTCTGAGGTAAAAAAAAAAAAGACAAATTGGATGGATTTTTAAGCTCTTGCTATGCTGCCCCCTCCAGGACCCACTCGAGCAAAACAGGTGCCCTGTGGCCCCTAGGTCAGGTATGCAGGTTCACACACCGGGTGTGATCCTGTCAAAGCCAAGAATTTTCCTGACAGACCTAGGCTCACTAGAGCTCTCCTCCAGAGGAAAGGAGACAAAAAAGACGTGTGTGTGGAGGTGGCTCTGCCTTTCCAGGTCCCAATCTCAGGATAACTGCCCCTAAGAAAGGAACTGCTGCTGCTGCTGCTGTTAAGTTGCTTCAGTCGTGTTCAACTCTGTGCGACGCCATAGACGGTAGCCCACTAGGCTCCCCCGTCCCTGGATTCTCCAGGCAAGAACAGTAAGTGGTTGCCATTGCCTTCTCCAATGCATGAAAGTGAAAATGAAAGTGCAGTCGCTCAGTCGTGTCCGACCCTCAGCGACCCCACGGACTGCAGCCTACCAGGCTTCTCCGTCCATAGGATTTTCTGAAAGGAACTGCAAGAAGCGCTTTTCCAGGAGGCTGGGAAAGGGAGTTCGCAGGATGTGGGGAAAGAGAGCCTCCTTCGGGGAAGAATAGGCGGCCACTTGTTTTGTGTGCAAACCTCTATTTGGAAGGAACAGGTTAGCTTATACAAAGGGAGACCTCCAGATCTGCTCAGAGGACCGAAGTTGCAGAGGCAGGTCGGTGTATTTTCCCCTTCACTTTGCGATCCTTGCAAAGACATTCCTTGCTGATAGATGATTCAGCAAGGGCCTTTGAGACTGTTGTTTTCTTTCCTAGGTTCCAAAGATTTCCTTCAGTTCCTAATATAGATATCCTAGAAATTATGTGACATCCGTGAAAATCTGATATGTCCTGGTCAAATCGCTGTCAGTTATAATTCCAGTTATCATATTAAAGCATTTCAAGTCGCAGCAGTGACCAGATTACATTGTCAATTTTCTATTTAATCAGGTTTTAACCATGTCCTCTATGGTTTCACACTGGATGCCTTTGCAGAAATACTGCTACTTCAAGATATATGGAATATACTTTTTTAAGCTTACCGATAATTTGTTTGTTGTTTGTTTGTCTTCTGGTAAGCTGGTACCAGATGGAATTTAGTCTCCTCTCTAGGTTAAGAGCACAAAGTTTTCTTAGAATGCAATTTTTGATAACAGACTATGAGTTTCTTTACCTTTCATTGATTTATAATTGGTTTTCATCATCTGTTTTTTTTACTTCCGGGTAAAGTAAATAAGCCTTATTTAAGATTTTGGTACATGTAGGATGGACTAAGCTTTCCCCACTCTTGCAAGTTCCCTTAACCCTTCAGATTCTTCTTGTGGGACCAAGATCTCACTTTCCTCCAGAGGGGACAATCCAAGCTTTTTATTAGTTGATCTGCCCCTGACATCAGAGTCCATTTGAGCATGAGTTGGCCTATAATTTAGGCATGAAACTATGACTACATAAAGAAAAGGTGACTTTATGATTCAGGGATGGCCATGATATGCCTTGCACTTCAGAGAAAAATGGGTTAAAATGATTTTTTTTTCTTCAAAACTGCACAGCCAGTTCTTTCAGCATATGCAATTGAAAACACCTAGTCATTAGGTCAGTTTTCATTCCAATCCCAAAGAAAGGCAATGACAAAGAATATTCAAGCTGGCTGCACAATTGCACTCATCTCACACACTAGTAAAGTAATGCTCAAAATTCTCCAAGTTCACATGAACTGTGAACTTCCAAATGTTCAAGAGGGATTTAAAAAATGCAGAGAAACCAGAGATCAAAACTGCCAACATCCACTGGATCATTGAAAAAGCAAGAGAGTTCCAGAAAAAAAAGACATCTATTTCTGCTTTATTGACTATGCCAAAGCCTTTGACTGTGTGGATCACAATAAACTGGGAAAAATTCTGAAAGAGATGGGAATACCAGACCACCTGACCTGTCTCTTGAGAAACCTGTATGCAGGTCAGGAAGAAACAGTTCGAACTGGACATGGAACAACAGACTGGTTCTAAATAGGAAAAGGAATATGTCAAGGCTGTATATTGTCAGCCTGCTTATTTAACTTATATGCAGAGTACATCATGAGAAACACTGGGCTGGAGGAAGCACACGCTGGAATCCAGATTGCTGGGAGAAATATCAAGAATCTCAGATATGCAGACGACACCACCCTTATGGCAGAAAGTGTATAAGAACTAAAGAGTCTCCTGATGAAAGTGAAAGAGGAGAGTGAAAAAGTTAGCTTAAAGCTCAGCATTCAGAAAAACTAAAATCATTGCATCCAGTCTCATCACTTCATGGCAAATAGATGGGAAAACATTGGAAACAGCAGCAGACTATTTTGGGGGGCTTGGAAATCACTGCAGGTGATGGCTGCCTCCATGAACTTAAAACATATTTATGACTTGGAAGAAAAGTGATGACCAAAACTAGACAGCATATTAAAAAGCCGAGACGTTGCTTTGGCCAACAAAGATCCATCCAGTCAAGGCTATGGTTTTTCCATATGTCATGGATGGATATGAAAGATGTACTATAAAGAAAGTGACAGCTGAAAATTGGATGCTTTTGAACTGTGGTGTTGGAGAAGATGCTTGTAGGTCGCTTAGATTACAAGGAGACGCAACCACTCCATCCTAAAGGAAATCAGGTCTGAATATACATTGGAAGGACTAATACTGAACCTGAAACTCCAATACTGTGGCCATTTGATGTGAAGAGCTGACTCACTTGGAAGTTGCTTTGATTTGCCTGTGAGTGTGGGAGCCCTCCCTGGGCAAAGGGCCTCAGGGGTCATTGCCACTGAATCACGACCTCCAAGCAAGCGCATTCCAGCTGTGTGACATTCAGGAAGCAGGAGACTGGGAAAACTATCTTCCTTAGAGGAAGGAAAGTCATCCACAGAGAGTGTGTTTTCAGGCCTCTCTTTGCAGCAAGTGTTTTGCTTCTCAGACATCAGAGCTGCAGGCTTGCTCTGAGGGCCTCAATTGCAGAGTCAGGGCTGTGTGTCTCACTGCACTTTCCAAGCATTGCAGACACATTCCTAGGTTGGAGGCAGTGCTTCCCATGAGAAAGAAGCCTCGGGAGTGTGTCTGAGCGGGCTGAGTGCCATGCTAGGGTCACCTAGTCGAGGGCACCTTGCACATCCAATGGGCCCCAGGCGAGTAGCTATGGACCGGCCCTTCGGTTGAGACATCCCAAAGCAGGGAACAAAGCTAGCTCTGTCAGAAGGAGGAAAAACAGCAATGGGATGGATTTTCAAGCAGTTGCTAAGTCACACCACGTTAGGGCTCCCCGGGAAAGAAATGCAAATTTTGGCCTCTAGGCCCAGTATCCAGATGTGTGCACAGGATATTTTCCCCACAGGATCCAAGAATGTTCCAGACAGACCTAAGCTCACTAGCTCTCTCCTGCAGAGGAAATGAAATATTGTTGCTGAACCACGAAAAGATGCTGGGGATTCTTGGCTTATGGAGGAGAAGAATTCAATCCAGGGCCCAGACGAGGCCTTGATTGCTCAGAGCTTTTGTGCAATAGAGTTTTATTAAAGGATAAAGGAGATAGAGAAAGCTTCTGACCAGAGACATCACAAGGGGCAGAAAACGTACCCCCTTGCTAGTGTTGGTAATGGAGTTATATACTCTCCAATAAGTTATGACAACGAACAAAAGAATGTCTGGAGGTTGTAAAGACTCACTAGACCTACTCCCATAATTGACATTTTAAGATAACAGGATTAGCCAGGAGGTTTTTTTCCAGAGACCGTCCTCAAGAAGGATGCATGATTGTTATATAATCCTAAAGGAATGTAGAGGGGAAAACAGTTTGTCCTTTCTTCCTCCTTGAGAATTCTAGACCCCTCTCTCCTTGGGGACCCTTGAACTTCTTAGAAACCTGCCCTTGGCCAATGACTCTCTCAGAAACATGATTGAACAGCCGTTTGGAGCTTCCTTTGACTTTCCCTGGGAGGGAGGGAGCCCTCCCTGAGCACAGGGCCTCAGGGGCCATGGCCAATGAAAAAGAATCTCCAGCAAGTGCTTTTCAGCCCTGTGTGGCTCTCAGCCCACAGGAGTCTGAGAAAACTCTCTTCCTTGGAGGAAGGAAAGGCAGCCCAAGAGTGTGTTTTCAGGCCTGTATCTTGCAGCAAGTGTTTGGCTTGTTAGACAGAAGACCTGCAGGCCTGTTCCAACAGACTCAATGCCAGAATCAGGGTCTTGTGTCTCCCTGCAGTTTCCTGGCCTTGCAAACACATTCCTAGGTGAGAGCAGTCCTGCCCATGGGAAGCAGGCTGCGGGAGTGTGTCTGAGGGGGCCAGGTGTCATGCTGGGTCACCTGGTCGAGGGCACTTGCACCTCCAATGGACCCCAGGCAAGGAGTTGCAGGCCACCACCTTGCTTCTGAAATCCCAAAATGGGGAGCAAAGCTCGCTCTGTCAGAGGGAAGAAAACAGCAACAGGATGGATTTTCAAGCAGTTGCTAGGCTGTACTGCGTTAGGGCTCCAAGGAAGGAAAATGCGAATTTTAGCCCCTA
Source organism: Capra hircus (assembly GCF_001704415.2). Taxonomy (NCBI): domain Eukaryota; kingdom Metazoa; phylum Chordata; class Mammalia; order Artiodactyla; family Bovidae; genus Capra; species Capra hircus. Next base: position 320 of record NW_017219265.1, on the reverse strand, counting down.
CGACTGGTATCCAGGTGGGCTCCCAGGATGATTTCCCCGCAGGATCCAAGAACGTTCCAGACAGACCTGGGCTCACTAGCTCCCTCCTGCAGAGGAAACATGAGAGAACAGCTGTTTGGAGGTTGCTTTGACTTCCCCTGGGGAGGGTAGGATCCCTCCCTGGGTGCAGGGCCTCAGGGGCCATTGCCGCTGAGAAATGCCCTCTAAGCCAGACCTTTCCAGCCTTGTATGACTCAGCACGGGAGGAGACTGGAAAAGCTCTCTTCCTTTGGAGGAAGGAAAGGCAGCCCCAGAGAGTGTGTTTTCACACTGTATCTTGG
>NW_017219264.1:0-11486 GCF_001704415.2 Capra hircus | reverse complement strand
CCCAAACTCTTGAAGAGACACTTTCAAAATGGATCATAGAGACTGACTGTACATGGATGGGCTTGCTTCCGGCAGACTTACTCATATTACGGGTAACTGCACGTTCCCATAGTTGTTGTCCTTATGAAATTTTCTATGGGAGACCCCCTCCCACAGTGCAGGCAGGTGTTAGCAGATTTGCCACAAGTAAGGGGGTGGGATTTCACAGCAGATGGAACAATTAGGTAAGGTAATAAATCAGGTAACTAAGTTTGTATAAAAAAAATATCATTCCCCTTGAGGAACAGATTCATGAATTTGTGCTCAGTGATCAGGTGTGGCTCAATGACTGGAAACACAATTCCTTGGCCTGACATCGGAAAGGTCCTTATACTGTTGTTTTAGCCACAATTCTGAAAGAGATGGGAATACCAGACCACCTAACCTGCCTCTTGAGAAATCTGGATGAAGGTCAGGAAGCAACAGTTAGAGTAGGACATGGAACAACAGACTGGTTCCAAAAAGGAAAAGGAGTATGCAAAGGCTGTATATTGTCACCCTGTTTATTTAACTTCTATGCAGAGTACATCATGAAAAATGCTGGGATGGAAGATACATGAGCTGGAATCAAGATTGCCGGTAGAAATATCAATAAACTAAGATATGCAGATGACACCACCATTATGGCTGAATGTGAAGAGGAACGGGTATGTCGGGGAACTTCTTGAGTTGCAGCAAGGGTGTGAAGGACCCTTTGGAAGTTCCAGAGGTTAGATGTGGTTAGTCTCGAGATGCTCAGCAGAAATGGGCCTCATGTCGCCTGGAATGGAGAGGCTCCTGGATATTCCCGAGTTTCAGCAGGTGCTCTCGAGTTACAAGGGGACTTCAGGGACCCGCTCTGGCGGCCGCAGGAAACGCCAGTCATCATGCGTGTTGCTAGGGGCCTCTCTGATTCCTCTCCCATCGAGCCGGGGCTAAGACCTTGTGTGGAGTCGGGGCCGGAAGCTGAGGATTCCTCTCCAGTGCTGACATGGATTTTGTGGTACTTCTCGAGTCTCCACAAGGGAGTCAGGCCTCGTCTCGAGTGGGGGCATGAGCGTGCCTTTCTCCCATGCTGTAGCAGCAGTGTCACGCTTCCCCATGCCTGGACCAAGGGATCTGTGGCTTTCCCTCGAGTCTTTCCCACTAGGCTTTCCCACAGGGCTGTCCCACTGTGACGGTGGTGTGAGTCGATCCTCGGCATGAAGGCCAAGGCAGTGCAGGGAAAACAGGTTTCTGTGGAATGGACTGAGACATCTGGGTGAGTCTCGGAATGGTGGCACGACCCTGCAGTTCCTCTCCCCTTTCCTTTGGAGAGCGCCTCCTCTTGAGATGCGATGGGAATGCCGGGAATTCTTTCCCGCGACCAATCAGGGAAAGGATCGCTCATCTCGAGCTACGAGCCAGAAACGGAGCTCCTCTGGATGTGGCCCGCGACACTCGTGCTTCCTCTTTGAGTGGAGACGGGTATGTCGGGGGTGCTTCTTGAGTTGCAGCATGGACTGTGAAAGGACTCTTTGGAAGTTCCAGAGGTCACGTGTGATTAGCCTCGAGACACCTCAGGGGAAACGGGCCTCATCTCGCCTGGAGGGGAGAACCGCCTGGATTTTACCCGAGTTGCGGCAGGTGCCTCTCGACTTACGACGGGGACCTCAGGGACCCGCTCTGGTGACCTCAGGAAAGGCCAGTCCCCATGCGAGTTGCTAGAGGGCCTGTCGCTATTCCACTCCCGTCGATGCCAGGGCCTAAGACCTTGTGTGGAGTCGGGGCCGGAATCTGAGGATTCCTCTCCAAGGCTGACATGAATGTTGGGGTACTTTCTGGAGTCTCCCAGGGGAGTCAGTCCTCGTCTCGAGTGGGGGCATGCACGTGCGCTTTCCTCCCGTGCTGTAGCAGCAGTGTCACGCTTCCCTTCGCGTGGATCAAGGGATCTGTGGCTTTCCCTCAAGGCTTTCCCACGAGGCTTTCCCACAGGGCCCTCCCACGTGCCACCTGTGGTGTGAGTCGATCCTCGGCGTGAAAGTCGAAGCAGTGCAGGGAAAACAGGATCCTCTGGAATGGACTGAGATATCTGGGGGACTCTTGGAATGGTGGCACGACCCATGAGTTCTTCTCGCCTTTCCTGTGGCAGTGGGCCTCCTCTTGAGAAGCGTCGGAAACGTCGGAATTCTATCCCGAGGAAGCAGGGAAGGATCCCTCATCTTTAGCTTGGAGGCGGAAACGGAGCTCCTCTGGATGTGGCCGGGACCTTCGGGCTTCCTCTGGAGTGGAGACGGGTGTGTCGGGTAACTTCTTGAGTGCAGCTAAGGTGTGAAGGAACCTTTGGAAGTTCCAGAGGTTAGGTGTGATTAGCCTCGAGACGCCTCAGCGGAAATGGGCCTCATCTGGCCTGGAGGGGAGAACCTCCTGGATTTTCTCGAGTGTGGGCAGGTGCTCTAGAATTACGACGGGGACCTCAGGGACCCTTCCAGTGTCCTGAGGAAAGGCCAGTCTCCATGCGAGTTGTTCGATGGCCTCTCGGGATTCCTCTCCCGTTGATGCCGTGGTCTGAGACCTTGTACGGAGTCGGTGCTGGAACCTGAGGATTCCTCTCCAGTGCTGACATGGATCTTGGGGTACTACTGGAGTCTCCCGAGGGGAGTCAGTCCTCGTCTCGAGTGGGGGCATGCACGTGCGCTTTCCTCCCGAGCTGTAGCAGCAGTGTCAGGCTTCCCTTCGCGTGAATCAAGGGATCTGTGGCTTTCCCTCGAGGCTTTCCCACGAGGCTTTCCCACAGGGCTGTCCCACGTACCACCATGGTGTGAGTTGATCCTCGGCTTGAAAGTCGAGGCAGTGCAGGGAAAACAGGATTTCCTGGAATTGACTGAGACATCTGGGGGACTCTGGGAATGGTGGCATGACAGGGAGTTCCTCTCGCCTTTCCTGTGGAGAGTGACTCCCGAGAATTCTTTCGCTATCACGCTGGGAAAGGATCCCTCCTCTCGAGCTATGAGACGGAAACGGGGCTCCTCTGGATGTGGGCGGGACTCTCGTGCCTCCTTTCGAGTGGAGACGGGTATGTGGGGAAACTTCTTGAGTTGCAGCAAGGGTGTGAAGGACCCTTTGGAAATTCCAGAGCTTAGGTGTGATTAGCCTCGAGACGCCCCAGCGGAAATGGGCCCATCTCTCCTGGGAGGGACAACCACCTGGATTTTCTCAAGTTGCGGCAGGTGGTCTCGACCTATGACGGGGACCTCAGGGAACCGCTCTGTTGGCCTGAGGAAATGCCAGTCCCCATGCGAGTTGCACGGTGGCCTCTCAGGATTCCTCTCCCGTCGATGCCGGGGCCTAAGACCTTGTTTGGAGTCGGTGCCAGAACCAGAGGATTCCTCTCCAGTGCTGACATGCATCTTGGGGTACTTCTGGAGTCTCCCCAGGGGAGTCAGTCCTCGTCTCGGTTGAGGGCATGCACGTGCGCTTTACTCCCCAGCTGTAGCAGCAGTGTCGTGCTTCCCTTCGCGGGGATCAAGGGATCTGTGGCTTTCCCTCGAGGCTTTCCCACGAGGCTTTCCCACGAGGCTAGGCCACACGGCTGTCCCACGTGCCACAGTGGTGTGAGTCGATCCTCGGCTTGAAAGTCGAGTCAGTGCGGGGAAACAGGTTTCCCTGGAATGGACTGAGACATCTGGGGGACTCGGAGAATGGTGGCATGTCCGTGGAGTTCGGCTCGCCTTTCCTGTGGAGAGCGCCTCCTCTTGAGATGCGACGGGAACGCCGGGAATTCTTTCCCGACCTCGCAGGGAAAGGATCCCTCCTCTCGAGCTATGAGGCGGAAACGGGGCTCCTCTGGATGTGGGCGGAACTATCGTGCTTCCTCTTGAGTGGAGACGGGTATGTCGGGGAACTTCTTGATTTGCAGCAAGGGTGTGAAGGACCCTTTGGAAGTTCCAGAGTTTAAGTGTGCTTAGCCTTGAGATGTGTCAGCGGAAATAGGCTTCATTTTGCCTGGAGGGGAGAACATCCTAGATTTTCTCCAGTTGCGGCAGGTGCTCTCGACTTACGACGGGGACCGCAGGGACCCGCTCTGGTGGCCTCAGGAAAGGCCAGTCAAGATCCAAGACAGCACTGGAGAGGGAGAGACATCAGGAGAGGCTCCCGAGCAACTCGCATGGGGACTGGCCTTTCCTGAGGCCACCAAAGCGGGCGCCTTAGGTCCCCGTCGTAAGTCGAGAGCACCTGGCGCAACTCGAGAAAATCCAGGAGGTTCTCCCCTCCAGGCGAGATGAGACCCATTTGCGCTGAGGCATCTCGAGGCTAATCACACCTAAACTCTGGAACTTCCAAAGGGCCTTTCACACCCTTGCTGCAACTCAAGAAGTTCCCCGACATACCCGTTTCCACTCGAAAGGAAGCACGAGAGTCCCGCCCACATCCAGAGGATCCCCGTTTCCGCCTCCTAGCTCAGAGAGGAGGGATCCTTTCCCTGCGTGGTCGGGAAAGAATTCCCGGCGTTCCTGTGGAATCTCAAGAGGAGGCGCTCTCCACAGGAAAGGCGAGAGGAACTCCAGGGTCGTGCCACCATTCCCTGAGTCCCCCAGATATCTCAGTCCATTCCAGGGAAAACTGTTTTCCCTGCACTGCCTCGACTTTCAAGCCCAGGATCGACTCACACCACGGTGGCACGTGGGACAGCCCTGTGGGAAAGCCTCGTGGGAAAGCCTCGTGGTAGAGCCTCGAGGGAAAGACACAGATCCCTTGATCCTCGCGAAGGGAAGCGTGACACTGCTGCTACAGCTCGGAAGGAAAGCGCACGTGCATGCCCCCACTCGAGACGAGGACAGACTCCCCTGGGGAGACTCCAGAAATCCCCCAAGTTCCATGTCAGCACTGGAGAGGAAACCTCAGGTTCCGGCACCGACTCCACACAAGGTCTTAGGCTCCGGCATCGACAGGAGAGTAATTCTGAGAAGCTCCCGACCAATTCGCAAGGGGACTGGCCTTTTCTGAGGCCACCAGAGCGGGTCCCTGAGGTCCCCGTCATAAGTCGAGAGCACTTGCCGCAACTCGAGAAAATCCAGGAGGTTCTCCCCTCCAGGCGAGATGAGGCCCATTTCCGCTGAGGCGTCTCGAGGCTAATCACATCTAACATCTGGAACTTCCAAAGGGTCCTTCACACCCTTGCTGCAACTCAAGAAGTTCCCCGACATACCCGTCTCCACTCCAGAGGAAGCACGAGAGTCCGGCCCATATCCAGAGGAGCCCCGATTCCGCCTCCTAGCTCGAGAGGAGGGATCCTTTCCTGCGTGTTCGGGAAAGAATTCCCGGCATTGCCGTCGCTTTCCAAGAGGAGGCGCTCTCCACACGAAAGGCGAGAGGAACTCCAGGGTCGTGCCACCATTCCCAGAGTCCCCCAGATGTCTCAGTCCATTCAGGGAAACCTGTTTTCCCTGCACTGCCTCTACTTTCAAGCCGAGCATCGACTCACACCACGGTTACACGTGGGACAGACCTGTGGGAAAGCCTCGTGGGAAAGCCTCTTGGGAAAGCTACAGATCCCTTGATCCACGCAAAGGGAAGCGTGACACTGCTGCGCCACCTCGGGAGGAAAGGGCACGTGCATGCCCCCACTCGAGACGAGGACTGACTCCCCTGGGGAGACTTCAGAAGTACCCCAAGATCCATGTCAGCAATGGAGAGGAGTCCTCAGGTTCTGGCAGTGACTCCACATAAGGTCTTAGGCCCCAGTATCGACGGGAGAGGAATCCCGATGGGCCCCCGAGCAACTCCATGGGGACTGGCCTTTCCTTAGGCCACCAGAGCGGGTCCCTGAGGTCCCCGTCGTAAGTCGAGAGCACCTGCCGCAACTCGAGAAAATCCAGGACGTTCTCCCCTCCAGGCGAGATGAGGCCCATTTCCACAGAGGCGTCTCGAGGCTAATCACACCTAACCTCTGGAACTTCCAAAGGTTCCTTCAACCCTTTCTGCAACTCAAGAAGTTCCCCGACACACCCGTCTCCACTCGAGAGGAAGCACGAGAGTTCCGCCCACATCCAGAGGAGCCCCGTTTCTGCCTCCTAGCTCGAGAGGAGGGATCCTTTCCCTGCGTGGTCGGGAAAGAATTCCCGGCGTTCCCGTCGCATCTCAAGAGGAGGCGCTCTCCACAGGAAAGGCGCGAGGAACTCCAGGGTCGTGCCACCATTCCCAGAGTCCCCCAGATGTCTCAGTCCATTCCAGGGAAACCTGTTTTCCCTGCACTGCCTCGACTTTCAAGCCAAGGATCGACTCACACCACAGTGGAACGTGGGACATAACTGTGGGAAAGCCTCGTGGGAAAGCCTCGTGGGAATGCCTCGAAGGAAAGCCCCTGATCCCTTGATCCACGCGAAGAGAAGCGCGACACTGCTGCTACAGCGCGGGAGGAAAGCGCACGTGCATGCCCCCACTCAAGTCGAGGACTCACTCTCCTGGGGAGACTCCAGAAATACCCCAAGATCCATGTCAGCACTGGAGAGGAATCCTCAGATTCCGGCACCGACTCCACACAAGGTGTTAGGCCCCGGCATCAACGGGAGAGGAATCCCGAGAGGCCCCCGAGCAACTCGCATGGGGACTGGCCTTTCCTGAGGCCACCAGAGCGGGTCCCTGAGGTCCCTGTCGTAAGTCGAGAGCACCTGCCGCAACTCGATAAAATCCAAGGAGGTTCTCCCCTCCAGGCGAGATGAGGCCCATTTCCACTGAGGCGTCTCGAGACTAATCACATCTAACATCTGGCACATCCAAAGGGTCCTTCACACCCTTGCTGCAACTCAAGAAGTTCCCCGACATACCCGTCTCCACTCGAGAGGAAGCACGAGAGTTCTGCCCACATCCAGAGGAGCCCCGTTTCCGCCTCCTAGCTCGAGAGGAGGGATCCTTTCCCTGCGTGGTCGGGAAAGAATTCCCGACGTTCCCGTCGCATCTCAAGAGGAGGCGCTCTCCACAGGAAAGGCGAGAGGAACTCCAGGGTAGTGCCACCATTCCAGAGTCCCCCAGATGTCTCAGTCCATTCCAGGGAAACCTGTTTTCCCTGCACTGCCTCGACTTTCAAGCCGAGGATCGACTCACACCTCGGTGGCACGTGGGACAGCCCTGTAGGAATGCCTCGTGGGAAAGCCTCGAGGGAAAGCCACAGATCCCTTGATCCACGCGAAGGGAAGCGTGATACTGCTGCTACAGCTTGGGAGGAAAGGGCACGTGCATGCCCCCACTCAAGTCGAGGACTCACTCTCCTGGGGAGACTCCAGAAATACCCCAAGATCCATGTCAGCACTGCAGAGGAATCCTCAGGTTCCGGCACCGACTCCACACAAGGTCTTAGCAACCGGCATCGAGGGAAGAGGATTCCCGAGAGGCCCCCGTGCAATTCGCATGGGGACTTGCCTTTGCTGAGGCCACCAGAGCGGGTCCCTGAGGTCCCCGTCGTAAGTCGAGAGCACCTGCCGCAACTCGAGAAAATCCAGGAGGTTCTCCCCTCCAGGCGAGATAAGGCCCATTTCCGCTGAGGCGTCTGGAGGCTAATCACATCTAACATCTGGAACTTCCAAAGGGTCCTTCAAACCCTTGCTGCAACTCAAGAAGTTCCACGACATATCCGTCTCCACTTGAGAGGAAGCACGAGAGTCCCGGCCACATCCAGAGGAGCCCCGTTTCCGTCTCCTAGTTCGAGAGGAGGGATCCTTTCCCTGCGTGGTCAGGAAAGAATTCCCGGCGTTCCCGTCGCATCTCAAGAGGAGGCGCTCTACACAGGTAAGGCGAGAGGAACTCCAGGGTCGTGCCACCATTCCGAGAGTCAACCAGATGTCTCCGTCCATTCCAGGGAAACCTGTTTTCCCTGCACTGCCTCGACTTTCAAGCCGAGGATCGAATCATACCACGTTGGCACGTGGGACAGCCCTGTGGTAAAGCCTCGTGGGAAAGCCTGGTGGGAAAGCCTAGAGGGAAAGACACAGATCCCTTGATCCACGTGAAGGGAAGCGCGACACTGCTGCTACAGCTCAGAAGGAAAGCGCAGGTTCATGCCCCCACTCGAGCCGAGGACTGACTCACCTGGGGAGACTCCAGAAGTACCCCAAGATCCATGTCAGCACTGTAGAGGAATCCTCAGGTTCCGGCACTGCCTCCATACAAGGTCTTAGGCCACAGCATCGACGGGAGAGGAATCCCGAGAGGCCCCCGAGCAACTCACATGGGGACTGGCCTTTCCTGAGGCCACCAGATCGGGTCCCTGAGGTCCCCGTCTTAAGTCGAGAGCACCTGCCGCAACTCCAGAAAATCCAGGAGGTTTTCCCCTCCAGCCGAGATGAGGCCCATTTCCGCTGAGGCGTCTCGAGGCTAATCACACCTAACCTCTGGAACTTCCAAAGGGTCCTTCACACCCTTGCTGCAACTCAAGAAGTTCCCCGACATACCCGTCTCCACTCGGGAGGAGGCACGCGAGTCCCAGCCACATCCAGAGGAGCCCCGATTCCGCCTCCTAGGTCGAGAGGAGGGAACCTTTCCCTGCGTGTTCGGGAAAGAATTCCCGGCGTTTCCGTCGCAATCAAGAGGAGTTGCTCTCCACAGAAAAGGAGAGAGCAACTCCAGGGTCGTGCCACCATTCCCAGAGTCCCCCAGATGTCTCAGTCCATTCCAGGGAAACCTGTTTTCCCTGCACTGCCTCCACTTTCAAGCCGAGGATCGACTCACACCACGGTGGCACGTGGGACAGCCCTGTGGGAAAGCCTCGTGGGAAAGCCTCGTGGGAAAGCCTCGAGGGAAAGCTACACATCCCTTGATCCACGCAAATGGATGCGGGACACTGCTGCTACAGCTCGGAAGGAAAACGCACGTGCATGCCCCCACTCGAGACGAGGACTGTCTCCCCTGGGGAGACTCCAGAAGTACCCCAAGATCCATGTCACCACTGGAGATGAATCCTCAGGTTCCGGCACCCACTCCACACAAGATCTTAGGCCCCGGCATCGACGGGAGAGGAATCCCGAGTGGCCCACGAGCAGTTCGCATGGGGACTGGCCTTTCCTGAGGCCACCAGAGGGTGTCCCTGAGGTCCCCATCGTAAGTCGAGAGCACCTGCCGCAACTCGGGAAAATCCAGGAGGTTCTCCCCTCCAGGCGAGATGAGGCCCATTTGCGCTGAGGCGTCTCCAAACTAATCACACCTACACTCTGGGCTTCCAAAGGGTCCTTCACTCCTTTGCTGCAACTCAAGAAGTTCCCCGACTTACCCGTCTCCACTCGAGAGGAAGCACGAGAGTCCCGCCCAAATCCAGAAGAGCCCGGTTTCCGCCTCCTAGCTTGAGAGGAGGGATCCATTCCCTGCGTGGTCGGGAAAGTATTTCCCGGCGTTCCCGTCGCATCTCAAGAGGAGGCGCTCTCCACAGGAAAGGCGAGAGGAACTCCAGGGTCGTGCCACCATTCCCAGAGTCCCCCAGATATCTCAGTCCATTCTAGGGAAACCTGTTTTCCCTGCACTGCCTCGACTTTCAAGACGAGGATCGACTCACACCACGGTGGCACGTGGGACAGCCCTGTGGGAAAGCCTCGTGGGAAAGACTCGTGGGAAAGCAACGAGGGTAAGCCACAGATCCCTTGATCCAAGCGAAGGGAAGCGTGACACTGCTGCTACGGCTCGAGAGGAAAACGCACGTGCATGCCCGCACTCGAGACGAGGACTGACTCCCCTGGGGAGACTCAGAAGTACCCAAGATCCAAGTCAACACGGGAGAGGAATTTCTCAGGTTCCGGCACCGACTCACTTCAAGGTCTTAGGCCCCGGCATCGACGGGAGAGGAATCCCGAGAGGCCCCCGAGCAAGTCGCATGGGGACTGGCTTTTCCTGAGGCCACCAGAGCGGGTCCCTGAGGTCCCCGTCGTAAGTCGAGAGCACCTGCCGCAACTCGAGAAAATCCAGGAGGTTCTCCCCTCCAGGCCAGATGAGGCCCATTTCCGCTGAGGCGTCTCGAGGCTATTCACACCTAACCTCTGGAACGTCCAAAGGGTCCTTCACACCCTTGCTGCAACTCAAGAAGTTCCCCGACATACCCGTCTCCACTCGATAGGAAGCACCAGAGTTCTGCCCACATCCAGAGCAGCCCCGTTTCCGCCTCCTAGCTCAACGGAGGGATCCTTTCCCTGCGTGATCGGGAAAGAATTCTCGGCTTTCCTGTCGCATCTCAAGAGGAGGCGCTCAACACAGGAAAGGCGAGAGGAACTCCAGGGTCGTGCCACCATTCCCAGAGTCCCCCAGAATGTCTCAGTCCATTCCAGGGAAACCTGTTTTCCCTGCACTGCCTCGACTTTCAAGACCGAGGATCGACTCACACCACGGTGACACGTGGGACAGCCCTGTGGGAAAGCCTCATGGGAAAGCCTCGTGGGAAAGCCTCGAGGGAAAGCCACAGATCCCTTGATCCACGCGAAGGGATGCGCTGACACTGCTGCTACGAGCTTGGGAAGGAAAGCGCACTTGCATGCCCCCACTCGAGAGGAGGACTGACTCCCCTGGGGAGACTCCAGAAGTACCCAAACATCCATGTCACCACCGAGGAGGAATCCTCAGGTTCCGGCACCCGACTCCACACAAGGATCTTAGGCCCCGGCATCGAAGGGAGAGGAATCCCGAGAGGCCCCCGAGCAACTCGCATGGGGACTGGCCTATTCCTTGAGGCCACCAGAGCGAGTCCCTGAGGTCCCCGTCGTAAGTCGAGAGCACCTGCCGCAACTCGAGAAAATCCAGGAGTTTCTCCCCTCCAGGCGAGATGAGTCCCATTTCCGCTGAGGCCGTCTCGAGGCTAATCACACCTAACCTCGGGAACTTCCAAAGGGTCCTTCACACCCTTGCTGCAACTCAAGAAGTTCCCCGACATACCAGTCTCCACTCGAGAGGAAGCACGAGAGTCCCGCCCACATCCAGAGGAGCTCCGTTTCCGCCTCCTAGCTCGAGAGGAGGGATCCTTTCCCTGCGTGGTCGGGAAAGAATTCCCGGCTTTCCCGTCGCATCTCAAGAGGAGGCGCTCTCCACAGGAAAAGGCGAGAGGAACTCCACGGTCGTGCCACCATTCCCAGATCCCCCAGATGTCTCAGGCCATTCCAGGGAAACCTGTTTTCCCTGCACTGCCTCGACTTTCAAGCCGAGGATCGACTCACACCAAGGTGGCACGTAGGACAGCCCTGTAGGAAGGCCTCGTGGGAAGCCTCGTGGGAAAGCCTCGAGGGAAAAGCCACAGATCCCTTGAATCCAAGCGAAGGGAAGCGTGACACTGCTGCTACAGCTCGAGAGGAAAGCGCACGTGCATGGCCCCACTCGAGACGAGGACTGACTCCCCTGGGGAGACTCAGAAGTACCCCAGTATCCCATGTCAGCACAGGAGAGGAATCCTCAGGTTTCGCGCACCGACTCCACACAAAGGTCTTTAGGCCCCCGACTCGACGGGAGAGGAATCCCGAAGAAGG
>NW_017219263.1:0-11489 GCF_001704415.2 Capra hircus | reverse complement strand
AAAGTCGAGGCAGTGCAGGGAAAACAGGTTTCCCTAGAATGGACTGAGATATCCTGGGGGACTCAGGGAATGGTGGCACAACCCTGGAGTTCCTCTCGCCTTTCCTGTGGAGAGCGCCTGCTCTTGAGATGTGACGGAACGCTGGGAATCCTTTCCCGACCACGCAGGGAAAGGATCCCTCCTCTCGAGCTAGAAGGCGGAAACGGGGCTCTCTGGCTGTGGGCAGAACTCTCGTGCTTCCTCTCGAGTGGACACGGGTATGTCGGGGAACTTCCTGAGTTGCAGCAAGGGTGTGAAGGACCCTTTGGAAGTTCCAGAGGTTAGGTGTGATTAGCCTCGAGACGCCTCAGTGGAAATGGGCCTCATCTCGCCTAGAGGGGGAGAACCTCCTGGATTTTCTCGAGTTGTGGCAGGTGCTCTCGACTTACGACGAGGACCTCAGGGACCCGCTCTGGTGGCCTCAGGAAAGTCCATGCCCCATGCCGAGTTGTTCGGGGGCCTCTTGGGATTCCTCTCCTGACGATGCCGGGGCCTAAGATCTTGTGTGGAGTCGGTGCCGGTCATGAGCATTCCTCTCCAGTGCTGACATGGCACCTGGGCTTCTTCTGAAAGTCTCCCCAGGGGAGTCAGTCCTCGTTTCGAGTGGGGCATGCACATGTGCTTTCTTCCCGAGCTGTAGGAGCAGTGTCACGCTTCCCTTCGCGAGGATCAAGGGATCAGGGGCTTTCCCTCGAGGCTTTCCCACGGCTTTCCACCGAGGCTTTCCCACAGGGCTGTCCCAAGTGCCACTGTGGTGTGAGTCGATCCTTGGCTTGAAAGTCGAGGCAGCGCAGGGAAACAGGTTTCCCTGGAATGGACTGAGACATCTGGGGGACTCTGGGATTGGTGGCACGACCCTGGAGTTCCTTTCGCCTTTCCTGTGGAGAGCGCCTCCTCTTGAGATGCGACGGGAACGCCGGGGAATTCTTTCCGACAACGCAGGGAAAGGATCCCTCCTATCGAGCTAGGAGGCGGAAACGGGGCTCCTCTGGATGTGGGCAGGACTCTCGTGCTTCCTCTCGAGTGGAGATGGGTATGTCGGGGAACTTGTTGAGTTGCAACAATGGTGTGAAGGACCCTTTGTAGGTTCCAGAGTTTAGGTGTTATAAGCCTCGAGACGCCTCAGCGGAATTGGGCCTCATCTCGCCCGATGGGAGAACCTCCTGGATATTCTCGTGTTGGGGCAGCTATTCTCGACTTACGATGGGGACCTCAGGGACCCGCTCTGGTGGCCTCAGGAAAGGCCAGTACCCATGCGAGTTGATCGGGGCCTCTCGGGATTCCGCTCACGTCGATGCTGGGGCCTAAGTCCTTGTGTGGAGTCGGTGCCGGAACCTTAGGATTCCCCTCCAGGGCTGACATGGATCTTGGGGTACTTCTGCAGTCTCCCCAGGGGAGTCAGTCCTCGTCTCGAGTGGGGGCATGCACGTGCGCTTTCCTCCCGAGCTGTAGCAGCAGTGTCACGCTTCCCTTCGCGGGAATCAAGGGATCTGTGGCTTTCCCTCGAGGCTTTCCCACCAGGCTTTCCCACGAGGCTTTCCCACAGGGCTGTCCCACGTGCCACCGTTGTGTGAGTCGATCCTCGGCTTGAAAGTCGAGGCAGTGCAGGAAAACAGGTTTCCCTGGAATGTACTGAGACATCTGGGGGGGACTCAGGGAATGGTGGCACGACCCTGGAGATACTATCACCTTTCCTGCGGAGAGGGCCTCCTCTTGAGATGCGCGACGGGAACTCCGGGAATTCTTTCCCGACAACGCAGGGAAAGGATCCCACCTCTCGAGCTAGGAGGCAGAAAAGGGGCTCCTCTGGATGTGGGCGGGACTCTCGTGCCTCCTTTCGAGTGGAGACTGGTATGTCGGGGGAACTTCTTGATTTTCAGCAAGGGTGTGAAGGACCCTTTGGCAGTTCCATAGGTTAGGTGTGATTAGCCTCGAGACGCCTATGGGAAATGGGCCCCATCTCGCCTGGAGGGGAGTACCTTCTGAATTTTCTCGAGTTGTGGCAGGCGCTCTAGACTTACGACGGGGACCTCAGGAACCCGATCTGGTGGCCTCAGGAAAGGCCAGTCCCCATGCGAGTTGCTCGGGGGCCTCTTGTGATTCCCCTCCGTTAATGCCGGGGCCTAAGATCTTGTGTGGAGTTGGTGCCGGAACCTGAGGATTCTTCTCCAGTGCTGACATGGATCTTGGGGTGCTTCTGGAGTCTCCCCCAGGGGAGTCAGTCCTCATCTTGAGTGGGGGCATGCACGTGCGCTGTCCTCCAGAGCTGTAGCAGCAGTGTCACGATTCCCTTCGCGTGGATCAAGAGATCTGTGGCTTTCCCTCGAGGCTTTCCCACGAGGCTTTCCCACGAGGTTTTCCCAAAGGGCTGTCCACGAGCCACCATGGTGAGTCGATCCTCGGCTTGAAAGTCGAGGCAGTGCAGGGAAAACAGGTTTCCCTGGAATGGACTGAGACATCTGGGGGACTCTGAGAATGGTGGCACGACCCTGGAGTTCTCTCGCCTTTCCTGTGGAGAGCGCCTCCTCTTGAGATGCGACGGGAACGTCGGGAATTCTTTCCGAGCACGCAGGGAAAGGATCCCTCCTCTCGAGCTAGGAGGCGGAAATGGGCTACTGTGGATGTGGGTGGGACTCTCCTGCTTCCTCTCGAGTGGAGACGGGTATGTCGGGGAACTTCTTGAGTTGCAGCAAGGGTGTGAAGGACCCTTTGAAAGTTCCAGAGGTCAAAGTGTGATTAGCCTCGAGACGCCTCAGCGGAAATGGGCCTCATCTCGCCTGGAGGGGAGAACCTCCTGGATTTTCTCGAGTTGCGGCAGGTGCTCTCGAGTTACGACGGAGACCTCAGGGACCCGCTCTGGTGGCCTCAGGAAAGGCCAATCCCCTTGCGAGTTGCTCGGGGGCCTCCCGGGATTCTTCTCCCTTTGATGCCGGGGCCTAAGATCTTGTGTGGAGTGGGTGCCGGAACCTGAGGATTTCTCTCCAGTGCTGACATGGATCCTGGGGTACTTCTGGAGTCTCCCCAGTGGAATCAGTCCTCGTCTCGAGTGGGGGCATGCACGTGCGATTTCCTCCCGAGCTGTAGCACCCGTGTCGCGCTTCCATTCGCCGTGGATCAAGGGATCTGTGGCTTTCCCTGGAGGCTTTCCCACGAGGCTTTCCCACGAGGCTTTCCACGGCTTCCACAGGGCTGTCCACGTGCCACCGTGGTGTGAGTCGATCCTCGGCTTGAAAGTCGAGGCAGTGCAGGGAAAACAGGTTTCCCTGGAATGGACTGAGACATCTGGGGGACTCTGGGAATGTGACACGACCCTGGAGTTCCTCTCGCCTTTCCTGTGGAGAGCACCTCCACTTGAGATGTGTGGGAACGCCGGGAATTCTTTCCCGACCACGCAGGGAAAGGATCCCTCCTCTCGATCTAGGAGGAGGAAACCGGGCTCCTGTCGATGTGGGCGGGACTCCTCTAGCTTCCTCTCGAGTGGAGACGGGTATGTCGGGGAACTTCTTGAGTTGCAGCAAGGGTGTGAAGGACCCTTTGGAAGTTCCAGAGTTTAGGTGTGATTAGCCTCGAGACCCCTTAGTGGAAATGGGCCTCATCTCGCCTGGAGGGGAGAACCTCCTGGATTTTCTCGAGTTGCGGCAGGTGCTCTCGACTTACGTCGGGGACCTCAGGACCCGCTCTGTTGGCCCTCAGGAAAGGCCAGTCCCCATGTGAGTTGCTCGGGGGCCCCTTGGGGGCCACTCGGGTTTCCTCTCCCGTCGATGCTGGGGCCTAAGACCTTGTGTGGAGTCAGTGCTGGAACCTGCCGATTCCTCTCCAGTGCTGACATGGATCTTGGGGTACTTCTGGAGTCTCCCCAGGGGAGAAAGTCCTCGTCTCAAGTGGGGGCATGCACGTGCGCTTTCCTCCAGAGCGGTAGCAGCAGTGTCGCGATTCCATTTGCGTGGATCAAGGGATAAGGGGCTTTCCCTCCAGGCTTTCCCACGAGGCTTTCCCACAGGGCTGTCCCACTTGCCACCGTGGTGTGAGTCGATCCTCGGCTTGAAAAGTCGACGCAGTGCAGGGAAAACCGATTTTCCTGAAATGGACTGAAACATCCAGGGGACTCTGGGAATGGTGGCACGACCCTGGAGTTCCTCTCGCCTTTCCTGTGGAGAGCGCCTCCTCTTGAGATGCGACGGGAACGCCGGGAATTCTTTCCCGACCACGCAGGGAAAGGATCCCTCCTCTCGAGCCAGGAGGCGGAAACGGGGCTCCTCTGGATGTGGGCGGGACTCTCGTGCTTCCTCTCCCAGTGGAGACGGGTATGTCGCGGAACTTCTTGAGTTGCAGTAAGGGTGTGAAGGACCCTTTGGAAGTTCCAGATGTTAGATTTAATTAGCCTCGAGATGCCTCAGCGGAAATGAGCCTCATCTAGCCTGGAGGGGAGAACCTCCTGGATTTTCTCGAGTTGCAGCAGGTGATCTCGACTTATGACGGGGACCTCAGGGACCCACTCTGGTGGCCTCAGGAAAGGCCAGTCCGCATGCGAGTTACTCGGGGCCCTCTCGGGATTCCTCTCCCGTCGATGCCGGGGCCTAAGGCTGCCGGGAGCCAGTGTGAGGAAGCCCGCCCGTGACAAGTTTATGAGGAAGGAAGCTGACATACGCAAGGCGTGCTCAGACTTCAGGGACCCTTATGGAAATTTTTAAGCATGTACCCAACAAAAATCTGCCGGTTTTTGTGCTCTGCTTTTTCACTCTTCAGACCTTTTCTGGAAAAGTCAATTCAGGGCGTTAGTCTTCTGCATTTGAAAGAGTGTTTCAATCCAAAAACCCTCTGATGGCTTTCTAGCCTGCCTGTAGGACTCGTACAGCTGCGCTTGTGATTGTTTGAGGCCTCCTGACCGCAGGAGGCATAGGAAGCTTAAAACATCCTAGGAATGCAGGAGCTTCCGAGGAGTCAGAATCTTTAGAATAGGACAGATTAAAAGTTTCATTTTTTGGGTCAATGCTTGCTGCCAAATTTTCATATCCTTTATTTTTATATATAGTTGGTATGTGAAAAACCAGTAGTAGACCTGGTATTAGCAACATTAGATCTTTGAATTAAGCACCTTCTTTCTTATAACCCACTGCACCTTTGTTCTATAGAGATGTAACTTTAATGCTTTAAGGAGATGCAGGTTAAAGAAAAACACTTCAGGGGAAACAAAATTAACATTCATTAAGGGAAGAGAGCCAAAAAGTGTTAACAAGCCTCTTGGCCAGAAGATAATGTAAATCACCTGAGACCTTTTGTATACAAAATGATATACAGAAAGAATCTGGGTTGCAAACAATACATAATTTTGGGTTATCCATTGATCTCCATGTATTATCAAAAGTATAAAAGAACTTCTGAACAATAAAGGAGGAGGCCAGGGCCGGGGGCCAGTTTCTCGGACCAGCTTCTCGAACTAGTCTCTCAGCCTGGTTTCTTGGCACTCTGGCTCCCCCCGTGTCTTTCTCTCTCTTTCTTCTTCTCTACCTTTCCTTCTCTCTGCTCCTTACTATAACTTCAGGCTGAATCTCCACCTGGAGTGCGGAGGCTCGGCCAGGTCTACTTAATTGCCCTGGCTATTAAGACCCACACGAAAGGGAGCTTAAGGCGAGGCACCCTTAGATATTCAATCGGGCGCCGGTGGCCCAACATAGGTGGTGCAAATTCCTTGTCTGGAATTTTATTGGCCGTCCGCGTAAACCAAGCTATTCAGCCCTCTTCCTCCACTTAATCTTCTTACTACACTATAGTTTCCTAATCAAATCTTACATTAATAAATAAACAAGTCTTTTCCACGCCAACGCCGTCCACCCTTCGAATTCCCTGGATCCACCGGGGCTGGGCCCCGGCATAAGACCTGGTGTGGAGTCGGTGCCGGAACCTGAGGATTCCTCTCCAGTGCTGACATGGATCTTGGGGTACTTCTGGAGTCTCCCCAGGGGAGTCAGTCCTCGTCTGGAGTGGGGGCATGCACGTGCGTTTTCCTCCCGAGCTGTAGCAGCAGTGTCACGCTTCCCTTCGCGTGGATCAAGGGATCTGTGGCTTTCCCACGAGGCTTTCCCTCGAGGCTTTCCCACAGGGCTGTCCCACGAGGCTTTCCCACAGGGCTGTCCCACGTGCCACCGTGGTGTGATTCGATCCTAGGCTTGAAAGTCGAGGCAGAGCTGGGAAAACAGGTTTCCCTGGAATGGACTGAGACATCTGGGGGACTCTGGGAATGGTGGCACGACCCTGGAGTTCCTCTCGCCTTTCCTGTGGAGAGCGCCATCTCCTAAGATGCGACGGGAACGCGGGAATTCGTTCCCCACCACGCAAGGAAAGGATCCCTCCTCTCGAGCTAGGAGGCGGAAACGGGGCTCCTCTGGATGTGGGCGGGACTCTCGTGCTTCCTCTCGAGTGGAGAACGGTAAGTCGGGGAACTTCTTGAGTTGCAGCAAGGGTGTGAAGGACCCTTTGGAAGTTCCAGAGGTTAGGTGTGATTAGCCTCGAGACGCCTCAGCGGAAATGGGCCTCATCTCGCCTCGAGGGGAGAACCTCCTGGATTTTCTCGAGTTGCGGCAGGTGCTCTCGACTTACGACGGGGACCTCAGGGACCCGCTCTGGTGGCCTCAGGAAAGGCCAGTCCCCATGCGAGTTGCTCGGGGTCCTCTCGGGATTCCTCTCCCATCGATGCCGGGGTCTAATATCTTGTGTGGAGTCGGTGCTGGAACCTGAGGATTCCTCTCCAGTGCTGACATGGATCTTGGGGTACTTCTGGAGTCTCCCCAGGGGAGTCAGTCCTCGTCTCGATTGGGGGCATGCACGTGCGCTCTCCTCCCGAGCTGTAGCAGCAGTGTCACGCTTCCCTTCGCGTGGATCAAGGGATCTGTGGCTTTCCCTCGAGGCTTTCCCACGAGGCTTTCCCACGAGGCTTTCCACAGGGCTGTCCCACGTGCCACCGTGGTGTGAGTCGATCCTCGTCTTGAAAGTCAAGCTAGTGCAGGGAAAACAGTTTTCCCTGGAATGGACTTGACATCTGGGGGACTCTGGGAATGGTGTCACGACGCTGGAGTTCCTCTTGCCTTTCCTGTGGAGAGTGCCTCCTCTTGACTTGCGACTGGAACACCGGGAATTCTTTCCCGACCACGCAGGGAAAGGATCCCTCCTCTCGAGCTAGGAGGCAGAGACGGGTCTACTCTGGATGTGAGCCGGACTCTCGTGCTTCCTCTCGATTGGAGACGGGTAAGTCGGGGAACTTCTTGAGTTGCAGCAAGGGTGTGAAGGACTCTTTGACAATTCCAGAGGTTAGGTTTGATTAGACTCTAGACGCCTCAGCGGAAATGGGCCTCATCTCGCCTGGAGGGGAGAACTTCATGGATTTTCTCGAGTTGAGGCAGGTGCTCTCGACTTACGATGCGGAACTCTTCGACCCACTCAGGTGGCCCCAGGAAAGGCCAGTCCCCATGCGAGTTGCTCGGGGGCCTCTCGGGATTCCTCTCCTGTCGATTCTGGGGCCTAAGACCTTGTGTGGAGTCGGTGCCGGAACCTGAGGATTCCTCTCCAGTGCTGACATGGATCTTGGGTACTTCTGGAGACTTCCCAGGGGAGTCAGTCCTCGACTCGAGTGGGGGCATGCACGTGCGCTTTCCTCCCGAGCTGTAGCAGCAGTGTCACGCTTCCCTTCGCGTGGATCAAGGGATCTGTGGCTTTCCCCTCGAGGCTTTCCCACGAGGCTTTCCCACGAGGCTTTCCCACAGGGCTGTCCCACGTGCCACCGTGGTGTGAGTCGATCCTCGGCTTGAAAGTCGAGGCAGTGCAGGGAAAACAGGTTTCCCTGGAATGGACTGAGAAATCTGGGGTCTCTGGGAATGGTTTCACGACCCTGGAGTTCCTCTCGCCTTTCCTGTGGAGACCGCCTCCTCTTGAGATGCGACGGGAACACTGGGAATTCTTTCCCGACCACGCAGGGAAAGGATCCCACCTCTCGAGCTAGCAGGCGGAAACGGGGCTTCTCTGGATGTGGGCAGGACTCTCGTGCTTCCTCTTGAGTGGAGACGGGTATGTCGGGGAACTTCTTGAGTTGCAGCAAGGGTGTGAAGGACCCTTTGGAAGTTCCAGAGGCCAGGTTGATTAGCCTCGAGACGCCTCCGCGGAAATGGGCCTCATCTCACCTGAATGGGAGAACCTCCCTGGATTTTCTCGAGTTGCCACAGGTGCTCTGGACTTACGACGGGGACCTCAGGGACCCGCTCTGGTGGCCTCAGGAAAGGCCAGTCCCCATGCGAGTTGCTCGGGGGCATCTCGGGATTCCTCACCCGTCGATGCTGTGGCCAAGGCCTTGTGTGGAGTCGGTTCTGGAACCTGAGAATTTCTCCCAGTGCTGACTTGGATCTTGGGGTACTTCTGGAGTCTCCCCAGGGGAGTCAGTCCTCGTCTCGAGGGGAGGCATGCACGTGCGTTTTCCTCCCGAGCTGTAGCAGCAGTGTGGCGCTTCCCTTCGCTTGGATCAAGGGATCTGTGGCTTTCCCTCGGGGCTTTCCCACGAGGCTTTCCCACAGGTCTGTCCTAGGTGCCACAATGGTGAGAGTCGATGCTCGGCTTGAAAGTCGAGGCAGTGCAAGGAAAACAGGTTTCCCTTGAATGGACTGAGACATCTGGGGGACTCTGGGAATTGTGGCACAACCCTGGAGTTCCTCTCCCCTTTCCTGTGGAGAGCTCCTCCTCTTGAAATGCGACGGGAATGCCGGGAATACTTGACCGACCACGCAGGGAAAGGATCCCTCCTCTCGAGCTAGGAAGCGGAAACGGGCTCCTCTGGATGTGGGCGGAACTCTCGTGATTCCTCTCGAGTGGAGACCGGTATGTCGGGGAACTTCTTGTGTTGCAGCAAGGGTGTGAAGGACCCTTTGGAAGTTCCAGAGGTTAGGTGTCATTTGCCTCGAGACGCCTCCGCGGAAATGGGCCTCATCTCGCCTGGAGGGGAGAACCTCCTGGATTTTCTCGAGTTGCGGCAGGTGCTCTCGACTTACGACGGGGACCTCAGGGACCCGCTCTGGTGGCCTCAGGAAAGGCCAGTCCCCATGCGAGTTGCGCGGGGTCCTCTCGGGATTCCTCTCCCATCGATGCCGGGGTCTAATATCTTGTGTGGAGTCGGTGCCAGAACCTGAGGATTCCTCTCCAGTGCTGACATGGATCTTGGGGTACTTCTGGAGTCTCCCCAGGGGAGTCAGTCCTCATCTCGATTGGGGGCATGCACGTGCGCTCTCCTTCCGAGCTGTAGCAGCAGTGTCACGCTTCCCTTTCGCGTGGATCAAGGATCTGTGGCTTTCCCTCGAGGCTTTCCCACGAGGCTTTCCCACGAGGCTTTCCCACAGGGCTGTCCCACGTGCCACCGGTGGTGTGAGTCGATCCTCGGCTTGAAAGTCGAGGCAGTGCAGGGAAAACAGGTTTCCCTGGAATGAACTGAGACATCTGGGGGGACTCTGGGAATTGGTGGCACGACCCTGGAGTTCCTCTCGCCTTTCCTCTGGCGAGCGCCTACTCTTGAGATGCGACGGAAACGCCGGGAATTCTTTTACCGAGCCCGCAGGGAAAGGATCCCTCTTCTCGAGCTAGGAGGCGGAAACGGGGGCTCCTCTGGATGTGGGCGGGACTGCTCGGGCCTTCCTCTTGAGTGGAGACGGGTATGTCGGGGCACTTCTTGAGTTGCAGCAAGGCTGTGAAGGACCCTTTGGAAGTTCCAGAGGTTAGGTGTGATTAGCCTCGAGTCGCCTCAGCGGAAAAGGGCCTCAACTTGCCTGGAGGGGTGAACCTCCTGGATTTTCTCGACTTGTGGCAGGTGCTCTCGACTTACGACGGGGACCACAGGGACCCTCTGGATGCCTCAGGAAAGGCCAGTCCCCATGCGAGTTGCTCGGGAGACTTTCGGGTTTCTCTCCCGTCGATGCAGGGTCCTAAGACCTTGTTTTGGAGTCGGTGCCGGAACCTGAGGATTCCTCTCCAGTACTGACATTGACCTTGGGGTACTTCTGGAGTCTCCCATGGGAGTCAGTCCTCGTCTCGATTGGGGGCAACCACGTGCGCTCTCCTCCCGAGCTGTAGCAGCAGTGTCACGCTTCCCTTCGCTGGGATCAAGGCATCTGTGGCTTTCCCTCGAGGCTTTCCCAAGAGGCGTTCCCACGAGGCTTTCCCACAGGGCTGTCCCACGTGCCACCGTGGTATGAGTCGATCCTCGTCTTGAAAGTCGAGGCAGTGCAGGGAAAACAGGTTTCCCTGTAATGGACTGAGACATCTGGGGGACTCTGGGAATGGTGGCATGACCCTGGAGTTCCTCTCGCCTTTCCTGTGGAGAGCGCCTCCTCTTGAGATGCGACGGGAACGCCGGGAATTCTTTCCCGACCACGCAGGGAAAGATCCCTCCTCTCGAGCTATGAGGTGGAAACGGGGCTCCTCTGGATGTGCGCAGGTCTCTCGTGCTTCCTCTCGAGGGACATGGGTATGTCGGGGAACTTCTTGAGGTGCAGCAAGGGTGTGAAGGACCCTTTGGAAGTTCCAGAAGTTAGGTGTGATTAGCCTCGAGACGCCTCAGCGGAAAATGTGCCTCATCTTGCCTGGAGGGGAGAACCTCCTGGATTTTCTCGAGTTGCGGCTGATGCTCTCGACTTACGATGGGGACCTCAGGACCCGCTCTGGTGGCCTCAGGAAAGCCACTCCCCATGCGAGTATGCTCGCGAGCCTCTGGGATTCCTCTCCCGTCGATGCCGGGCCTAGGACCTTGTGTGGATTCGGCCGGAAGCTGAGGATTCCTCTCCAGTGCTGACATGGATTTTGGGGTACTTCTGGAGTCTCCACAAAGAGTCAGGCTCGTCTCGAGTGGGGCATGAGCGTGCCCTTTCCTCCCATGCTGTAGCAGCAGTGTCACGCTTCCCCTTGCGTGGACCAAGGGATCTGTGGCTTTCCCTCGAGTCTTTCCCACGAGGCTTTCCCACAGGGCTGTCTCACGTGTCACGGTGGTGTGAGTCGATCCTCGGCGTGAAAGCCGAGGCAGTGCAGGGAAAACAGGTTCCTGTGGAACGGACTGAGATATTCTGGGGGAGTCTTTGGAATGGTGGCACGGCCCTGCAGTTCCTCTCCCCTTTCCTTTGGAGAGCGCGCCTCCTCTTGAGATGCCGATGGGAATGCGGGAATTCTTTCCCGACCAAGCAGGGAAAGGATCCGTCCTCTCGAGCTATGAGCCGGAAACGGAGCTCCTCTGGATGTGCCGGGGACCCTCGTGCTTCCTCTTGAGTGGAGACGGGTATGTCGGGGAACTTCTTGAGTTGCAGCATGGCCTGTGAAAAAAACTCTTTGGAAGTTCCAGAGATCAAGTGTGATTAGCCTCGAGACACCTCAGTGGAAACGGGCCTCATCTCGCCTGCAGGGGAGAACCTCCTGGATTTTACCGCGAGGTG
>NW_017219262.1:0-11489 GCF_001704415.2 Capra hircus | reverse complement strand
ACGATTAATTTGTTTGTTTGTTTGTTTGTCTTCTGGTAAGCTGGTACCAGATGGAATTTAGTCTCCTCTCTAGGTTAAGAGAACAAAGTTTCTTAGAATGCAATTTTTGATAAACAGACTATGAGTTTCTTACCTTTCATTGATTTATAATTGTTTTCATCATCTGTTTTTTTACTTTCGGTAAAGTAAATAAGCCTTATTTAAGATTTTGGTACATGTAGGATGGACTAAGCTTTCCCCACTCTTGCAAGTTCCCTTAACCTTCAGATTCTTCTCGTGGGACAAAGATCTCACTTTCCTCCAGAGGGACAATCCAAGCTTTTTATTAGTTGATCTGCCCCTGACATCAGAGTCCAATTTGAGCACGAGTTGGCCTATAATTTAGGCATGAAACTATGACTACATAAAGAAAAGGTGACTTTATGATTCAGGGATGGCCATGATATGCCTTGCACTTCAGAGAAAATGGGTTAAAATGATTTTTTTTTCTTCAAAACTGCACAGCCAGTTCTTTCAGCATATGCAATTGAAAAACATCTAGTCATTAGGTCAGTTTTCATTCCAATCCAAAGAAAGGCAATGACAAAGAATATTCAAGCTGCTGCACAATTGCACTCATCTCACACACTAGTAAAGTAATGCTCAAAATTCTCCAAGTTCACATGAACTGTGAACTTCCAAATGTTCAAGAGGGATTTAAAACATGCAGAGAAACCAGAGATCAAACTGCCAACATCCACTGGATCATTGAAAAAGCAAGAGAGTTCCAGAAAAAAAGACATCTATTTCTGCCTTTATTGACTATGCCAAAGCCTTTGACTGTGTGGATCACAATAAACTGGGAAAAAATTCTGAAAGAGATGGGAATACCAGACCACCTGACCTGTCTCTTGAGAAACCTGTATGCAGGTCAGGAAGAAACAGTTCGAACTGGACATGGAACAACAGACTGGTTCTAAATAGGAAAAGGAATATGTCAAGGCAGTGTATTGTCACCCGTGCTTATTTAACTTATAATGCAGAGTACATCATGAGAAACACTGGGCTGGAGGAAGCACACGCTGGAATCCAGATTGCTGGGAGAAATATCAAGAATCTCAGATATGCAGATGAACACCACCCTTATGGCAGAAAGTGAAGAAGAACTAAAAGAGTCTCCTGATGAAAGTGAAAGAGGAGAGTGAAAAAAGTTAGCTTAAAGCTCAGCATTCAGAAAACTAAAATCATTGCATCCAGTCTCATCACTTCATGGCAAATAGATGGGAAACATTGGAAACAGCAGCAGACTATTTTTGGGGGGCTTGGAAATCACTGCAGGTGATGGCTGCCTCCATGAACTTAAAACATATTTATGACTTGGAAGAAAAGTGATGACCAAACTAGACAGCATATTAAAAAGCCGAGACGTTGCTTTGCCAACAAAGATCCATCCAGTCAAGGCTATGGTTTTTCCATATGTCATGGATGGATATGAAAGATGTACTATAAAGAAAGTGACAGCTGAAAATTGGATGCTTTTGAACTGTGGTGTTGGAGAAGATGCTTGTAGGTCGCTTAGACTACAAGGAGACGCAACCACTCCATCCTAAAGGAAATCAGGTCTGAATATACATTGGAAGGACTAATACTGAACCTGAAACTCCAATACTTTGGCCACTTGATGTGAAGAGCTGACTCACTTGGAAGTTGCTTTGATTTGCCTGTGAGTGTGGGGAGCCCTCCCTGGGCAAAGGGCCTCAGGGGTCATTGCCACTGAATCACGACCTCCAAGCAAGCGCATTCCAGCTGTGTGACATTCAGGAAGCAGGAGACTGGGAAAACTATCTTCCTTAGAGGAAGGAAAGTCATCCACAGAGAGTGTGTTTTCAGGCCTCTCTTTGCAGCAAGTGTTTTGCTTCTCAGACATCAGAGCTGCAGGCTTGCTCTGAGGGCCTCAATTGCCAGAGTCAGGGCTGTGTGTCTCACTGCACTTTCCAAGCATTGCAGACACATTCCTAGGTTGGAGCAGTGCTTCCCATGAGAAAGAAGCCTCGGGAGTGTGTTTGAGCGGGCTGAGTGCCATGCTAGGGTCACCTAGTCGAGGGCACCTTGCACATCCAATGGGCCCCAGGCGAGTAGCTATGGACCGGCCCTTCGGTTGAGATATCCCAAAGCAGGGAACAAAGCCAGCTCTGTCAGAAGGAGGAAAACAGCAATGGGATGGATTTTCAAGCAGTTGCTAAGTCACACCACGTTAGGGCTCCCCGGGAAAGAAATGCGAAATTTTGGCCTCTAGGCCCAGTATCCAGATGTGTGCACAGGATATTTTCCCCACAGGATCCAAGAATGTTCCAGACAGACCTAAGCTCACTAGCTCTCTCCTGCAGAGGAAATGAAATATTGTTGCTGAACCACGAAAAGATGCTGGGATTCTTGGCTTATGGAGGAGAAGAATTCAATCCAGGGCCCAAGACGAGGCTTGATTGCTCAGAGCTTTTGTGCAATAGAGTTTTATTAAAGGTATAAAGGAGATAGAGAAAGCTTCTGACAGAGACATCACAAGGGGCAGAAAACGTACCCCTTGCTAGTGTTAGTAATGGAGTTATATACTCTCCAATAAGTTATGAACGAACAAAAGAATGTCTGGAGGTTGTAAAGACTCACTAGACCTACTCCCATAATTTACATTTTAAGATAACAGGATTAGCCAGAAGGTTTTTTCCAGAGACCGTCCTCAAGAAGGATGCATGATTGTTATATAATCCTAAGGAATGTAGAGGGGAAAAACAGTTTGTCCTTTCTTCCTCCTTGAGAATTCTAGACCCCTCTCTCCTTGGGGACCCTTGAACTTCTTAGAAACCTGCCTTGGCAATGACTCTCTCAGAAACATGATTGAACAGCCGTTTGGAGCTTCCTTTGACTTTCCCTGGGAGGGAGGGAGCCCTCCCTGAGCACAGGGCCTCAGGGGCCATGGCCAATGAAAAAGAATCTCCCAGCAAGTGCTTTTCAGCCCTGTGTGACTCTCAGCCCACAGGAGGCTGAGAAAACTCTCTTCCTTGGAGGAAGGAAAGGCAGCCCAAGAGTGTGTTTTCAGGCCTGTATCTTGCAGCAAGTGTTTGGCTTGTTAGACAGAAGACCTGCAGGCCTGTTCCAACAGACTCAATTCCAGAATCAGGGCCTTGTGTCTCCCTGCAGTTTCCTGGCCTTGCAAACACATTCCTAGGTGAGAGCAGTCCTGCCCATGGGGACTGCTGCGGGAGTGTGTCTGAGGGGGCCAGGTGTCATGCTGGGGTCACCTGGTCGAGGGCACCTTGCACCTCCAATGGACCCCAGGCAAGGAGTTGCAGGCCACCACCTTGCTTCTGAAATCCCAAAATGGGGAGCAAAGCTCGCTCTGTCAGAGGGAAGAAAACAGCAACAGGATGGATTTTCAAGCAGTTGCTAGGCTGTACTGCGTTAGGGCTCCAAGGAAGGCAAATGCGAATTTTAGCCCCTACGACTGGTATCCAGGTGGGCTCCCAGGATGATTTCCCCGCAGGATCCAAGAACGTTCCAGACAGACCTGGGCTCACTAGCTCCCTCCTGCAGAGGAAACTATGATAGAACAGCTGTTTGGAGGTTGCTTTGACTTCCCCTGGGAGGGTAGGATCCCTCCCTGGGTGCAGGGCCTCAGGGGCCATTGCCGCTGAGAAATGCCCTCTAAGCCAGACCTTTCCAGCCTTGTATGACTCAGCACGGAGGAGACTGGAAAAGCTCTCTTCCTTGGAGGAAGGAAAGGCAGCCCCAGAGAGTGGTGTTTTCACACCTGTATCTTGCAGCAAGTGTTTGGCGTCTCAGACGTCAGACCTCCAGGCCTGCTCCAATCGGCCTCAGTTCCAGAGTCAGGGCGTGTGTTTCCCTGCATTTTCTGAGCCTTGGGAACACATTCCTAGGTCAGAAACAGTCCTGCCCATGGGGAAGGAGGCTGCGGGAGTGTGTCTGAGGGGGTCGGGTGCCATGCTGGTGTCCAATAGACCCGGTACCTCCAATAGACCCCAGGACAACAGCGGTGGGGCTCCCCTGGCTTCCGAAATGCCAAAGCGAGAAGCAAAGCTAGCTCTATCAGAAGGAAGAAAAGAGCAATCGGATGGATGTTCAGGCTGTTGCTGGGCCGCACCACTTCAGGGTCCCCCCCGAGAGGAACAGGCGCCCTGTGGCCCCTAGGTCCGATATGCAGGTTAACACACAGGGTGTGTCCCCATAGGAGCCAAGAATTTTCCTGACAGACTAGGCTCACTAGAGCTCTCCTACAGGGCAAAAGGGGTAGAACAGACTGTGGATGTGACTCTGCCTTTCCCAGCGAGCATGGGGCCCTCCCTACGGCCCCGGGCTCCAGGGAAAATTGTCCCTGAAAAATGACCTCCAAGAAGCGCTTTTCCAGCAGGCTGGGATGCAGAGTTCACAGGATGCGGGGAAAGTGATCGTCCTTCAGGGAAGAAGAGGCAGCCACCCAGTGTGTGTTTGCAAGCCTGTATTTGGAAGAAACTGGTTAGCTCCTTCAAGGGGAGACCTCCAGGTCTGCTCAGAGGACCGAAATTCCAGAGGCAGCACCATGCATCTCCCCTGTCCTTTCTGAGCCTTGGAAAGACATTCCTAGCTTATAGCGGTATTGCTCATGAAGAAGCAGGATGCAGGAATGTGTCAGACATGACTGGGTGCCTTCCTGGGTTCAGCTCCGTGAGGGGCCATTTCCACTCAGAGTAGGTCCCATGCCTCCTTGGGGAGGAAGTGGGGCCCGCTTGCCTCCAAATTGCCAAAGGCTGGAACAAAGCTAGTTCTATCAGAGGTAAGAAAAGAGCAATTGGATGGATGTGGAAGCTGTTGCTGGGCCGCACTGCTTCAGGCCCCCCACCCCTCCGCCCCCGAGAGAAACAGGCGCCCTGTGGCCCCTAGGTCCTGGATGCAGTTTCACACATAGAATGTGTCCCCATAGGAGCCAAGAATTTTCCTGACAGACCTAGGCTCACTAGAGCTCTCCTACAGAGCAAAGGGGATGGGACAGATGTGTGGCTGTGGCTCTGCCTTTCCCTGGGAGTGTGGAGCCGCTCCCTATGGCCCCGGGCTCCAGGGGAAATTGCCCCTGAATAATGACCTCCAAGAAGCGCTTTTCCAACTGGCTGAGACGTGGAGTTCTCAGGATGCAGGGAAAGCGAGTGTCCTTCGGGGAAGCAAAGGCAGTCACCTGTTATCATGACTTACTAGAATAGTAGGTACCTTCTCCGGTTGGGCAGAGGCCTTCCCTACTGATCTGAAAAAGAAAATGAAGTAGCTCGCTGATTTGAGAAATAATTCCCAGACTTGGGTTTCCAACCAGTATAGAATCCGACAATGGCCCTGTCTTTGTAGCCGGCGTTAATTAACAGGTATGTGAAGCTCTAAATATCAGTGGAAATTACATACAGCATATAGGCCCCAGTGTTCTGGAATGATGGAAAGAAACAACCAAACTCTTGAAGAGACACTTTCAAAATGGATCATAGAGACTGACTGTACATGGATGGGCTTGCTTCCGGCAGACTTACTCATATTACGGGTAACCGCACGTTCCCACAGTTGTTGTCCTTATGAAATTTTCTATGGGAGACCCCCTCCCACAGTGAGGCAGGTGTTAGCAGATTTGCCACAAGTAAGGGGGTGGGATTTCACAGCAGATGGAACAATTAGGTAAGGTAATAAATCAGGTAACTAAGTTTGTATAAAAAAGAATATCATTCCCCCTTGAGGAACAGATTCATGAATTTGTGCTCAGTGATCAGGTGTGGCTCAATGACTGGAAACACAATTCCTTGGCCTGACATCGGAAAGGTCCTTATACTGTTGTTTTAGCCACAATTCTGAAAGAGATGGGAATACCAGACCACCTAACCTGCCTCTTGAGAAATCTGGATGAAGGTCAGGAAGCAACAGTTAGAGCAGGACATGGAACAACAGACTGGTTCCAAAAAGGAAAAAGGAGTATGTCAAAGGCTGTATATTGTCACCCTGTTTATTTAACTTATATGCAGAGTACATCATGAAACATGCTGGGATGGAAGATACATGAACTGGAATCAAGATTGCCGGTAGAAATATCAATAAACTTAGATATGCAGATGACACCACCATTATGGCAGAACGTGAAGAGGAAAGGGTATGTCGGGGAACTTCTTGAGTTGCAGCAAGGGTGTGAAGGACCCTTTGGAAGTTCCAGAGGTTAGGTGTGGTTAGTCTCGAGATGCCTCAGCAGAAATGGGCCTCATGTCGCCTGGAATGGAGAGGCTCCTGGATATTCCCGAGTTTCAGCAGGTGCTCTCGAGTTACGATGGGGACTTCAGGGACCCGCTCTGGCGGCCACAGGAAAGGCCAGTCATCATGTGTGTTCCTAGGGGGCCTCTCGTGATTCCTCTCCCGTCGATGCCGGGGCCTAAGACCTTGTGTGGAGTCGGGGCCGGAACCTGAGGATTCCTCTCCAGTGCTGACATGGATCATGGGGTACTTCTGGAGTCTCCCAAGGGGAGTCAGTCCTCGTCTCGAGTGGGGGCATGCACGTGCGCTTTCCTCCCGTGCTGTAGCAGCAGTGTCACGCTTCCCTTCGCGTGGATCAAGGGATCTGTGGCTTTCCCTCAAGGCTTTCCCACGAGGCTTTCCCACAGGGCCCTCCCACGTGCCACCGTGGTGTGAGTCGATCCTCGGCGTGAAAGTCGAAGCAGTGCAGGGAAAACAGGATCCTCTGGAATGGACTGAGATATATGGGGGACTCTTGGAATGGTGGCACGACCCATGAGTTCTTCTCGCCTTTCCTGTGCAGTGGGCCTCCTCTTGAGAAGCGTCGGAAACGTCGGGAATTCTATCCCGAGGAAGCAGGGAAGGATCCCTTATCTTTAGCTTGGAGGCGGAAACGGAGCTCCTCTGGATGTGGCCGGGACCCTCGTGCTTCCTCTGCAGTAGAGACGGGTGTGTCGGGGAACTTCTTGAGTGCAGCTAAGGTGTGAAGGAACCTTTGGAAGTTCCAGAGGTTAGGTGTTATTAGCCTCGAGACGCCTCAGCGGAAATGGGCCTCATCTCGCCTGGAGGGGAGAACTTCCTGGATTTTCTCGAGTGTGGCAGGTGCTCTAGAATTACGACGGGGACCTCAGGAACCCTCTCCGGTGTCCTGAGGAAAGGCCAGTCTCCATGCGAGTTGTTCGATGGCCTCTCGGGATTCCTCTCCCGTTGATGCCGGGGTCTGAGACCTTGTACGGAGTCGGTGCCGGAACCTGAGGATTCCTCTCCAGTGCTGACATGGATCTTGGGGTACTACTGGAGTCTCCCGAGGGGAAGTCAGTCCTCGTCTCGAGTGGGGGCATGCACGTGCGCTTTCCTCCCGAGCTGTAGCAGCAGTGTCACGCTTCCCTTCGCGTGAATCAAGGGATCTGTGGCTTTCCCTCGAGGCTTTCCCACGAGGCTTTCCCACAGGGCTGTCCCACGTACCACCATGGTGTGAGTTGATCCCAGGCTTGAAAGTCGAGGCAGTGCAGGGAAAACAGGATTTCCTGGAATTGACTGAGACATCTGGGGGACTCTGGAATGGTGGCATGACAGGGAGTTCCTCTCGCCTTTCCTGTGGAGAGTGACTCCCGAGAATTCTTTCGCTATCACGCTGGGAAAGGATCCCTCCTCTCGAGCTATGAGTCGGAAACGGGGCTCCTCTGGATGTGGGCGGGACTCTCGTGCCTCCTCTCGAGTGGAGACGGGTATGTCGTGGAACTTCTTGAGTTGCAGCAAGGGTGTGAAGGACCCTTTGGAAATTCCAGAGCTTAGGTGTGATTAGCCTCGAGACGCCCCAGCGGAAATGGGCCCATCTCTCCTGGAAGGGACAACCACCTGGATTTTCTCAAGTTGCGGCAGGTGCTCTCGACCTATGACGGGGACCTCAGGGAACCGCTCTGTTGGCCTGAGGAAATGCCAGTCCCCATGCGAGTTGAACGGTGGCCTCTCAGGTTTCCTCTCCGTCGATGCTGGGCCTAAGACCTTGTTTGGAGTCGGTGCCAGAACCAGAGGATTCCTCTCCAGTGCTGACATGGATCTTGGGGTACTTCTGGAGTCTCCCCAGGGGAGTCAGTCCTCGTCTCGAGTGGGGGCATGCACGTGTGCTTTCCTCCCGAGCTGTAGCAGCAGTGTCACGCTTCCCTTCGCGTGGATCAAGGGATCTGTGGCTTTCCCTCGAGGCTTTCCCACGAGACTTTCCCACAAGGCTTTCCCACAGGGCTGTCCCACGTGCCACCGTGGTGAAAGTCGACCCTGGGCTTGAAAGTCGAGGCAGTGCAGGGAAAACAGGTTTCCCTTGAATGGACTGAGACATCTGGGGGACTCTGGGAATGGTGTCACGACCCTGGACTTCCTCTCGCCTTTCCTGTGGAGAGCACCACCTCTTGAGATGCAACGGGAACGTCGGAAATTCTTTCCCCACCACGCAGGGAAAGGATCCCTCCTCTCGAGCTAGGAGGCGGAAACGAGGCTCCTCTGGATGTGGGCGGGACTCTCGTACTTCCTCTCGAGTGTCGACGGGTATGTCGGGGAACTTCTTGAGTTGCAGGAAGGGTGTGAAGGACGCTTTGCAAGTTCCAGAGGTTAGGTGTGATTAGCGTCGAGATGCCTCAGTGGAAATGGGCCTCATCTCGCCTGGAGGGGAGAACATCCTGAATTTTCTCGAGTTGCGGCAGGTGCTCTTGACTTACGACAGGGACCTCAGGGACCCGCTCTGGTGGCCTCAGGAAATTCCAGTCCCCATGCGAGTTGCTCGGGGCCCTCTCCGGATTCCTCTCCCGTCGATGCCAGGGCCTCAGACCTTACGTAGAGTCGGTGCTGTAACCTGAGGATTCCTCTGCAGTGCTGACATGTATCTTGGTGTACTGCTGGAGTCTCCCCAGGGGAGTCAGTCCTCGTCTCGGTTGAGGGCATGCACGTGCGCTTTCCTCCCGAGCTGTAGCAGCAGTGTCGCGCTTCCCTTCGCGTGGATCAAGGGATCTGTGGCTTTCCCTCGAGGCTTTCCCACCGAGGCTTTCCCACGAGGCTTTGCCACAGGGCTGTCCCACGTGCCACAGTGGTGTGAGTCGATCCTCGGCTTGAAAGTCGAGTCAGAGCGGGGAAACAGGTTTCCCTGGAATGAACTGAGACATCTGGGGGACTCAGAGAATGGTGGCATGTCCCTGGAGTTCCTCTCGCCTTTCCTGTGAAGAGCGCCTCCTCTTGAGATGGGACCGGGAACGCCGGGAATTCTTTCCCGACCTCCCAGGGAAAGGATCCCTCCTCTCAAGCTATGAGGCGGAAACGGGGCTCCTCTGGATGTGGGCGGAACTATCGTGCTTCCTCTTCAGTGGAGACGGGTATGTCGGGGAACTTCTTGATTTGCATCAAGGGTGTGAAGGACCCTTTGGAAGTTCCAGAGTTTAAGTGTGCTTAGCCTTGAGATGTGTAGGCGGAAATAGGTTCATTTTGCCTGGAGGGGAGAACATCCTTGATTTTCTCCAGTTGCGGCAGGTGCTCTCGACTTACGACGGGGACCGCAGGGACCCGCTCTGGTGGCCTCAGGAAAGGCCAGTCAAGATCCAAGACAGCACTGGAGAGGGAGAGACATCACGAGAGGCCTCCCGAGCAACTCGCATGGTGACTGGCCTTTCCTGAGGCCACCAAAGCGGGTCCCTGAGGTCCCCGTCGTAAGTTGAGAGCACCTGGTACAACTCGAGAAAATCCAGGAGGTTCTCCCCTCCAGGCGAGATGAGACCCATTTGCGCTGAGGCATCTCGAGGCTAATCACACCTAACCTCTGGAACTTCCAAAGGCCCTTCACACCCTTGCTGCAACTCAAGAAGTTCCCCGACATACCCGTTTCCACTCGAAAGGAAGCACGAGAGTCCCGCCCACAACCAGAAGAGCCCCGTTTCAGCCTCATAGCTCGAGAGGAGGGATCCTTTCCCTGCGTGCTCGGGAAAGAATTTCCGGCGTTCCCTCGCATCTCAAGAAGAGGCGCTCTCCACAGGGAAAGGCGAGAGGAACTCAGGTCGTGCCACCATTCCCAGAGCCCCCAGATGTCTCAGTCGATTCCAGGGAAACCTCTTTTTCCCCGCAATGCCTCGACTTTCAAGCCGAGGATCGACTCAGACCTCGGTGGCACGTGGACAGCCCTGTGAAAAGCCTAGTGGGAAAGCCTTTTGGGAAAGCCTACAGAGAAAGCCACAGATCCCTGGATCCACGCAAAGGGAAGCGTGACACTGCTGCTATAGCTCGGAGGAAAGCGCACGCACGCCCACACTCGCGACGAGGACTGACTCCCCTGGGGAGACTCCAGAAGTACCCCAAGATCCATGTCAGAACTGGAGAGGAATCCTCAGGTTCCGGCACCGACTCCACACAAGGTCTCAGGCCCCGGCATAGACGGGAGAGGAATCGCTAGAGGCGCACGAGCAACTCGCATGGGGACTGGCCTTTCCTGAGGGCACTAGAGCGGGTCCCTGAGGTCCCCGTCGTAAGCCGAGAGCACCTGCGGCAACTCGAGAAAATCCAGGAGGTTATCCCCTCCAGCGAGATGAGGCCCATTTCCGCTGAGGAGTCTCGAGGCTTATCACACCTAATCTCTGGAACTTTCAAAGGGTCCTTCACACCCTTGCTGCAACTCAAGAAGTTCCCCGACATACCCGTCTCCACTCGAGAGGAAGCTCGAGAGTCCCGCCCTCATCCTTAGGAGCCCCTTTTCCGCTTCCTAGCTCGAGAGGAGGGATCCTTTCCCTGCGTGGTCGGGAAAGAATTCCCGGCGTTCCGTCGCATCTCAAGAGGAGGCGCTCTCCACAGGAAAGGCCAGAGGAACTCCAGGTCATGCCACCACTCCCAGAGTCCCCCAGATGTCTCAGTCCATTCCAGGGAAACCTGTTTCCCTGGACTGCCTCGACTTAAAGCGAGGATCGACTCACACAACGGTGGCACGTGGGACAACCCTGCAGGAAAGCCTCGTCGTAAAGCCTCGTGGGAAAGCCTCGAGGAATGCCACAGATCCCTTGTTCCCCGCGAAGGGAAGCGTGACACTGCTGCTACAGCTCGGGAGGAAAGCGCACGTGCATGCCCCACTCGAGACGAGGACTGACTCCCCTGGGGAGATTCCAGAATTACCCTAAGATCCATGTCAGCACTGGAGAGGAATCCTCAGGTTCCGGAACTGTATCCAGACAAGGTCTTCAGGCCCAGCATCGACTGGAGAGGAATCCCGAGAGGCCCGAGCAACTCGCATGGCGGACTGGCCTTTCCTGAGGCCAGCAGAGCGGGTCCCTGGAGGTTCCCGTCGTAAGTCGAGAGCACCTGCAGCAAATCGAGAAAATCCAGGAGGTTCTCCCCTCCAGGCGAGATGAGGCCCATTTCCGCTTGAGGCGTCTCGAGGCTATTCGCACTTAACCTCTGGAAGGTTCAAAGGGTCCTTCACACCCTTGCTGCAACTCAAGAAGTTCCCGACATACCCTCCCACT
>NW_017219261.1:0-22163 GCF_001704415.2 Capra hircus | reverse complement strand
GGGCTCCAAAAATCACTGCAGATGGTGACTGCAACCATAAATTAAAAGACACTTACTCCTTGGAAGGAAAGTTTATGACCAACCTAGATAGCATATTCAAAAGCGGAGACATTACTTTGCCGACTAAGGTCCATCTAGTCAAGGCTATGGTTTTTCCTGTGGTCATGTATGGATGTGAAAGTTGACTGTGAAGAAGGCTGAGCACCAAAAATTTGATGCTTTTGAACTGTGGTATTAGAGAAGACTCTTGAGAGTCCCTTGGACTGCAGGAGATCCAACCAGTCCATTCTGAAGGAGATCAGCCCTGGGATTTCTTTGGAAGGAAAGACGCTAAAGTGGAAACTCCAGTACTTTGGCCACCTCATGTGAAGGGGTGACTCATTGGAAAAGACTCTGATGCTGGGAGGGTTTGGGGGCAGGTGGAGAAGGGGACGACAGAGGATGAGATGCTGGATGACATCAATGAACTCGATGGAAGTGAGTCTGTGTGAACTCTGGGATTTGGTGATGGACAGGGAGGCCTGGCATGCTGCTATTCATGGGGTCGCAGAGAGTCAGACATGACTGAGCGACTGAACTAAACTGAACTGAACTTACCTGCGTAAAGTGACAAATGCAAGAGCAGAGGGTTCATTGCTATGGATCAGAAATTCACAGAAGAAACCTGCATTTCCAGTGGATATGACAGAGAAAGGCTGTCACCTCCTCTAGCATCCTGGTCTTAAATGAAAGTCTCAACTCCACAGCTCTTCTCAGCTCTACTCTGGGATGCTGGGGCTCCAGTTGTTTTCAGTACATTTCTCCTTTGCCTGCAGATTGCTTTTCTTTCAGAGTTCTCCGAACCGATTCCAAGAGATGGACGAGAAGGCTGGAGTATGACTGATGACAACCACCATCAATTAGGAAAAGGAAAACTAATGGTTGCTGCTAGATGCTCTGTGTCACCAGTCAGATTGGCAAAAACTAAAAAGGATGATAAGATCCTGTTTTGGTCAATGTGTGAGAACATATAGGGACTTATATGGTCTTGAATATAGATTAATGTACCATTGTTATCATGGACAGCTGGCAGTAGGCATGTGCAAGGTTTATGTGTTTTGACCAATAATATTGACTTCATGGCCCCTTGTTCAGAGAAAGACTCTCGCTTCCGTTATAAGACACCTGCATACACTTGTAGCAGTCTCTCCTCTAAAGGCACTAATTTCTGAGAAGGACCGACTCTAGGAGGTGACACTGCCAGCACTTAGGGACTGAAGTCTTTATGGAAAACAACGAGGATCAAACCCAGGCCAGCCCAGGGCTGGAGAGCAGAACCTCACACTGCATGGCCCTTGCTCTTTCTTCCTGCCTCTGCCTTGCTGCTGGAAAGACGGAAACCCAACAGAGAGTTGATTAGGTGATTTTAGAAATGTCTTCAAGAAGTAGTAGAGTAGTTCTCACACTAAAGAAGCAAGAAACATGATTAAGGAGTAATGTGTGTGATTTTCTGCATTCATATGAGATCTCTATGATTTCCCTATTATTCATTTTTATGATAGATCAACTAATCCTTCTTTCTCAAAGAATTTCTGTGACTTCCTAAGAATACTTCTAGAAGTCTGAAACACAGAAATTGGAATTGTCTTCAGCATTGAGCACAGGAGAGTTCCCACACTGAATATCCTGTTGAAACTAGCCCCCAAGTTAACTATTGTTACCAAAGACCTACCATATTTCCAGTGTTGCCTTTCAGTCACTGCCTCAGGCCAGCTGACCAGTCTGCTCCCTGTGGGCAGCTACTCTGGGACTCTCACTGTCCTGATTATTTTGTGCCAAGCACACTTTTTTGCTTCTTGTAATATGGACTTATTGATCCAAACAGTACTCCTATGAAAAACTACTGTTATTTTCCCCATATTTGAGAAGAAGATCAAGATAGAATGCGTGCCTACATGCATGCTAAGTTGGTTCAGACAGGTCCAGCTCCTGTGACCCATGGACTGTGGCCCACCAGGCTCCTCTGTCCATGGGATTTTCAAGAAAGAATACTGGAGTGGTTGCCATATCCATCTCCTTAGTGTTTGTGATATTTTGCAGGGTCACACTGCTGTTAAATAGCAGAGCTGCATTCAAAGGTTTTGAAACTTCTAGAACTCTCCTTTCACTTGTGCTCTCTTCCAGTGATTTCCACTCAGAGAAACTTTGAAGCCAGAAACCATCACAGAACAGAGCTCCTGTGTTGGAGGCAGTGAAAATGTAGTGTAAGGGAGTGGATTGTTCAGTAAAGCAGGGACCGAGGAGAAGGCGGGAGGAAGAGTAACAGGAGTCAGGCTCAGCCAGACAGCACCACCATGTTCGCAGCTTCCCTGGAGGAGGGGAGTCCTCCCCCCACATACTGACACCAACCATTCTCTGTTGATTGGGTATAAACTAGTCATACTTGTGGCTTCAGGACTACTCATCTACCACCGTTTCAGAGACTCCTTTCTACCTGTTTCTTTTGGGTGGAGGGGGCTGCACTGCACAGCTTGCAGGATCTTAGTTCCCTGACCAGGTATCCATGGCACCTGAGTGTCTCACACTGGAAGCATGGAGTCCATTCCACTGGACTGCCAGGGATCCAGAAATTCTACCTTTTGACAATCATTTCCTGAAGTGATACAACTATTCTGTAGTATAAATGGACAAATGCTATTCTATGATAGGTTTATGTAGACCAAATATGTATTTAGATCTTCATAATGAAAACAGTAATTACTTTCATACGAAATTAATAAATAAAACAAATTAGAAGATTAAGGAAATGAACATGTTTTCTAAATTTTATTACAATGCAGACAAACATTTTTACATGAAGATATATATATGATGAGATAAAATAAATACATAAATAAACATAAATAACATCATGGCAGTCATCCCTTATGCACTGATCCCTGTGCAGTTGAATACTTTTTATTATCTACTTGCTTATTGCTACTGAGAAAGTACTATTGATTGAATTCAGGAAACATGGTGGCTAAAGCAGAAATCAGAGTCTTCTAAAATGACTTCAGAGGAGCGTACAAGGGTGATGTGGCATCTTAGTCACTGAGAGTCCATATCAAGATGAGTTTAGGTCTCCATCCATCACTCTTAACCTTTCTTACAAGCTGGCTGATGAAGACAAGGATCTCATGATTTCCACTCTGACGGTTTCCCAGGCACAGTCGCTGTATTCCTTCTCTTGCAGGTAGACATGGATGCCCTGGAAGTACCTCTTCACAGCCAGGGTGGGGCCCGTCCATCCCAGGGCAGAGTCTTCCTCTCCCATCACCTGCCCCAGGCAGGCGTCCAAGTCGTCCAGCTGCTGATGGAGTCCAGTGCGCAGCTGCTCCAGGAGGGTGGTGTCCCAGGCAGCAGAGGCGCGTTCTGTGTGGAAGAGGTTGAAGCTCTTCTGGAGCATCTCATGGAGCACAGAGAGGGCCTGGGCCTCCTGGAGCTGGCCGCCCTCCACCATCTCCTGGGGGAAAGCGAAGTCTTTTCTGTCTTGCAGACAAAAGCGAGGGGAGATTCTCCTCATTTGGCCCAGGAGCCGGAGGTTCTTCCTGCCAAACAGCACGTGGTTCTGAGACAGGTCACAGCCCAGGGATCCTCCCGGGCCGTAGCTGACCAGCACCAGGGCCATGAGTAGAGAGAGCACGAAGGCCATGGGGAAGATGCGGCTGCTGCTGGGCTGGCTGAGATGGCGTCTGGTGGAACCTTGAGGTTCTCTGATGCCATGCTTTCTAAGCGAGGCGTTTAAATAGTGAACATGGTAAATTTCATTTTCTAATTGTTTTAATACACTTTCACTTCCTTTTTTGATTTTCATTTATGTATTCACAATATGATCAAAGAAAGTGTCATCAGTTTAAAGTATTAATTTTAACTATTTCCCAATAATTTTCAAATGTACCCATCCGATTGTATATGTCAATTAAATGAGAATATTTTTATTATTCATCACTTTTATTTACACTGTTCAGCACTTTTTCTGCTCAGAGTTTCAGAGCTGGAGGAAGGACATTCAGTGATGGTGTGTCTCACTGGCAACTTATGTCACAGAATCTAGTGAGTTTCAGTCATTCATTCAGGCAGTTGCTTCCACTGGGCATCTCTGTTCCTCTGTCTCTTTCTTCCTGTGAGAACCAAGGACAGTGAGAACCAGGCTACTCGTTCAGGTAATACTATAGTATTGAATGAAAGGTTATTTAGAAAATAATCTGTTAATGAAATGGTATTTTTAACGGTAATATCGGAATGTTTTTTACTTGTTTAGGACCCTAATCCTCAGGAAGGTTTCCAAACCTCTCAATGTACTTAAACGTTCCCTGAGGGGCTTCCCTGGAGGCTCAGTGGTGAGGAGTCCACCTGCCAACAGGACCCCATGCGGTCCTAGAGGATGCGCGTGCTGCAGGACAGTGAGCCCGGGGGCACAGCTCCTGCCCTGTGCTCTAGACCCCGGGCCCTCACCACCGAAGCCAAGTGCACTGGAGCCTGTGCTCCCCAACAAGAGAGGCTGCCACAGTGAGAAGCCTGTGCCCCACAACTAGAGAGGACCCACCTTTGCCACAACTAGAGTGAAGTCCGTGCAGCAGTGAAGACACAGCACAGTGAGAAATGAATAAATGAATAAAATTATTTCAAAAGTCCCTCTGACTTTACATATAGCTACTGAGTGCGGTATGTCCCAACTGGAAAGAAGAAAAATGATTGATCCATCAATGTCCTGAAGATTGCCTACATTAAATATATGAATTCCCACAAAGATCTTTGTTACTTTGAGAAATTGTATTCTTCCAGTGTTCACTTTACTAACATATGTCCTGCGAGGAAAGCTCTGTCCCCCTGTTGCTAAATGTATTAAATGTATTAAAAGCCCTGCACATGAAATAACCTAGGTGCACGCTCAGAGGAGCCCCTGGTGTCTCCACCATTGCTCACTGTGGGGCGGGGTTCCCTCTATTTACTCTGTTTCTCTGGGAGGCTGGACAGTCTGGACCCGCAGTGCTTGGCAGGCAGAGCAGGTGAAGTCATAGGAGAGTGTCTGACAGAGCTAGAACTTTCACTCTGGTTCTGCTTTGAGTTGGTGGTTTGCAGTCGTAAGGGGAAATTGACAACCAGAAACCGTAATGGAGAAGGACACAGCTGTATGAATGGAGAGGACGCCTTCATGCAGAGTGAATGAGGAGAGCACGCTGGGGATTTCTACACTGGGAGGAAGTGCTGAGGATTACGGTGCATCCTCCTAGAAGTCAAGGGAAGGCACTCCTTTGATTGAATTATTCAAAGTTTAGCAATGATATATGTGTTTAATATATATAAATAAGCTTGAGAAACCCTCTTACTTCCTTAGAGTCACATTTCTCATGGCAGCTACTGGTTCTGCATGGCCTCTCTTAGCTGTCTCTGCAGTCCCCGGCCTTCCTTGTTTTTCTTGCCTCCATTTGAAGAGTTCAGGAAGACTCTTTTCTCAGGAATGGCCAAGTGTAGAAAACTTCCTCTCCCTTCCTCATCCTACTCCAGGATCCTAGACTCCACATATGCAGATTGACCTCCCATGATGGATGTGCTGCTTCTGCTGCTAAGTCGCTTCAGTCGTGTCTGACTCTGTGCTACTCCATAGACGGCAGCCCACTAGCTCCACCGTCACTGGGATTCTCCAGGCATGCACACTGGAGTGGGTTGCCATTTCCTTCTCCAATGCATGAAAATGAAAAGTGAAAGTGAAGCCACTCAGTCTTGTCTGACTCTTAGCGACCCATGGACTGCAGCCTACTGTCGCTGGGATTCTCCAGGCAAGAGTACTGGAGTGGGTCGCCAGTGCCTTCTCTGCATGATGTGTGTGGTTCTCCACTAATCCTTGAAGGCGCTCCGGTTCTTCCAGGCCCCAAGCAGGCACCTGAGTCCATGACCTGGGCTTTTCTCCACCCATCTCCCTCCCACCTCTAGTCTATGTCTCAAGAATCACATTCAATCCCCCCTCAAATTTTCCATTGTTCCTTCTGTGACCCAGGGTGGGTGACCCTGTTCCCTCTTTATTAAGGTGAATTCAGTATAGGTTTATCTTGTAGGATCAGGCTTTGGGTCAGGTTTTATTCAAAGATGTGTGCAAGCCCGTTTGTTCTTTTCGAATTACTTTTATTTTCTCTACTGAAAAACAAGAGTAGTCTTGTACAAAATATAGTACAAAGCAAGTATCTTATGAATGATAAAGATTTAAACTCTATGAACAGCCTAAATATTTCTGATAATTTAAATAAATAGATAAATATTACAACTTTTTACCATACGGAAAATGGATTCTTAAATCTGTTTTAAACAATTATGGTAACTAAACCTTTAACATACATTTAAATAAGCCCATATATTAGCTATTATTTATATGTCATCAGACACAAAAATAGAGTTAAAGGTTGCACGTTGAGTCTTAGAAAATAGCCTTTTAGTTGACCAGATGAACTATTTGCAGATTCAACGCCTTCTTTATTTCCTGAGTTTTCTGATGAGCTTGTTGGCTAAGACCAAGCACCTTCTGATTTCCATGCTGACAACCTCCCAGGCACAGCGGCTGTATTCTTTGAGATACACACTGATTCGCTGGAAGTAACCCTTCACTGCCAATCTGGAGTTTTCACTCCCTAGAGGTGACTGTTCCAGTGTCCTTCCCTCCCTCACACACGCATCCAGGTCCTCCAGCTACTGATCAAGTCCCACGAGGAATCTGTCCAGGAGGCTCTCATTTCGACCTGCACAAGAGCCCATGATGCTTAAGAGCTGGAAGGTCTGCTGGAGCAACTCGTGCACAACAGCTGTGGCTTCTGTCTTCTCAAGCCTGGTCCCGTGCACCAGCGTCTGAGGAATCTGAAGTCAGTCCTGTCCCTCGGACAGGACACAGTGGGCACTCTCTCCATCTGACTCCAAGTGTGAAGCTTTCCAGATTGCCGTGGCTGGCAGGCAGCTCACAGCCCAGGGAGCAAGTGGGGCTGGAGCAGAGCATCACCAGGGCCGCAGCACAGAGATGGGGAGGGCCATTGGGATGGTGGGGGCTTGCAGGACTGCCTGCAGGGGAGGTCTAGGCAAGTTCTGAGGGCTTGGGGTGATGGGTGGCTCTTAAAGAGTGAGTCGAGAAACTTTCATTTTCTGGGTTTTTCCACATTTTTCCCTTTCCTTTCTTTTTCTACTCTTTGTAATGAAATCAATAAAAGTGCTAATTTTTGCCATGAGTGCCTAGGTGGGGGACATCAAATCATGCATGCCACTGTGGTTGATAGCTACACAGACATATATTATGCTTTTCTCACCTCCTTAGTTGTTTCTGGGAGAAGAGTCTGATCAAAGTCAGAGAAGGGACAAATATTCATACAATTGTGGCTTTTCCAGGTCACCAAGAAATGTTCAGTATGAAAAGATGGTGGAGGGCGGCCAGCTCCAGGAGGCCCAGGCCATCTCTGTGCTCCACGAGATGCTCCAGCAGAGCTTCAACCTCTTCCACACAGAGCGCTCCTCTGCTGCCTGGGACACCACCCTCCTGGAGCAGCTCCGCACTGGACTCCATCAGCAGCTGGACCACCTGGATGCCTGCCTGGGGCAGGTGATGGGAGAGGAAGACTCTGCCCTGGGAAGGACAACCTCACACTGGACCTGAAGAGGTACTTTCAGGGCATCCATGTCTACCTGCAAGAGAAGGGATACAGTGACTGCGCCTGGGAAACTGTCAGAGTGGAAATCACGAGTTGCTTTCTGTGTCAACAAGTTCCTAAGAAAACTCAGGAAGTTAGAAGGAACCTGATCCTCAGTGACTCATGTCCTAGCTCAGACACTTCAAGGTTCAGTCATTTCCAAAACTCTGATTTCTGCCTCAGCGATGAAAGAGTTTGAGTGACAATTGATATTGGCATTAATGTTGAAAATATCAATACCAGCTGCTTTTAGAATTAGAGGAAATATATCTGGTGCCCTGTGGCTGAATCTTATGGAATAACATGTTTTTGTATGAATGTAACTCATTGATTTATATTCATTCATTTATTTTCATGGCACTTGCCTTCCTATGTTCTGTTTATTACATGCATGCGTGCTATGCATGCTGAGTCGTTCAGTCGTGTCCGACTCTATGAGACCCTGTGGACAGCAGCCCAGCAGGCTCCTCTGTCCACAGGATTCTCTAGGCAGGAATACTGGAGTGGGTTGCCTTTCCTTTCTCCAATTTACTCCATAAGAATATATAATTTTCTTTAATAAAAAGTACCTTTTATTTACTCATGACATTATCTGAAGACATGTTTCCTCCTCTCCCTTTTGGGTCTCTTCCCAGAGCCCGAATGCTGTGAAGCGGCAGAGAGAAGGTGCTGAGCCGCTCCTTCCTTTATCTGCGGGCCTTGTGCAGAGAGTCTCGAGTGTGAGAGGCAGAGGCCCCGACCGCACAGAGCTCACACTGGAGCAAGGACACTGCCTGGAAAGAAGTGGGCATAAGATAATTAGGTATTTACATCTGGGCCTGGGCTACACAGAAGTATCAGATGCTGATGGCAGTAAGTATCCTGGGAAGCTCATTAGGACCATGTTTAAGCGACTTAGCAGCAGCAGCGGTAGCCGTCTCCCCAGGGAAGTAATCCGAAGTATGAGACTTGAAGAATGAGCATGAATTTGTCAAGTAACTCATGAAGAGCAAAATAAGAAAACAATAATACACAACCAAGCACAGCAAGTAGAGTGTCCCTGCAGCAGGAATGGCTCTGGTGCTTTTAAAGGCATGAACAAGACCCGGAGTCGGTAGACTGTACTGATGCCTGCAGGGGATAGCATGGCATGGCCCTGGAGACATGGAAAAGGGCCCAGCGATAGACTTTTGAATGATGTTAGATTTTATCTTAGGAACCAAGGAAATTACTTGCGAATTTAAAGCTACAGAGCCACTGGGACCAAAGCAGATGCAGGGAAATTCCTGAAACCAGCAGTTTGCAAAGTGTGGTCTGTGGGCCCCTGCAGATCCCCAGGACACTCTACAGGGATTCATGAGGTACGATAATTATTATAGTGATATCAAGATCTTATCTGTGTTTTTCACCATGGGAACAACTTCTCCTGGTGGCACAGATGCAGCGCTGGGTAAGACTCCAGTGCTGTGGTGTGGGTTAAAGCAGGGGCACCTCAGTGCCTAGTGATTGTCCTGTTCTTACGTATAATATACTTGAAGTTTGAAAAAAGGACAGTTTCCCGTAAGAAGATCCCTAGTGAAACAGCAAGATGATGAATTTTATGAAATCTTCACTTTGGAGTACACATTTGAAAAATCCTCTCCGTTGTAGTCTTGTTGACATGTTGTGTGGCAAGCACGTCCGCTGCACGCATGGTGACTGTTCTCAGGAGAAGCCCTTGGATGACGATTATTTGAGTTATGAGCTAAACTACCACTCTCTTGATAAAACCAAGCTTTACTCTAGAGAATGACAGTCAAATCACGGTCACTCAGAAGTGAGCATTTGACAGATATTTTCTTATACTATTTCTACTAATGTATACGAATATTCTTGTTGACTTTAATGAATGAGGCCAATCTATTTTCAATTCACATTTCCAGGATATGAATTCATCTCAGTGTGTAGCTTTGCTTCTGAAAATTTGAAGAG
This sequence comes from Capra hircus, assembly GCF_001704415.2. Lineage (NCBI taxonomy): Eukaryota > Metazoa > Chordata > Mammalia > Artiodactyla > Bovidae > Capra > Capra hircus. The sequence goes on along the minus strand of NW_017219261.1, from coordinate 12,528 downwards.
TAGTGATTCAATATCCGTGAGTTATAAAATTTCTAATTTTATGGTTTAATTTTGACTTGACATAATTTATCAGGATGATGTTACATCTTGAAATGGTGCTTTAAAATAATATTAAAATTAATTGCAGGCATTGTGATCTGGGCACACAATTATACAAATATTTTTCCCCTGGAGGAATTATGGAGATTTTATGTGAAGTCAATGTGTGATAATTCTCATGGATGGTTTATAGATATTTGAAACAAGTTATATTTCTATTCTAGGTTAAGGGCCCGAGAGTGTTAATCACTAATTTCCTCCTCATAATCATAGTTTCAATTCTCCTCTTTACTACTTTATGTATGGTTTTTTATAGACTAGTAGACTTTTTTAGAGACTTCCCAGGTCTTGCTAATGGTAGAGAACTTGCCTGCCAATTCAGGAGACAAGAGGAGACACCAGTTTGATGCCTGGGTCAAAATGATCCCCTGGAGGAGGGCATGGCAACCCACTCCAGTATTCTTGCCTGGAGAATCCCATGGACAGAAGAGCCTGGCAGCCTATGGTCCATAGAGTCCCAAAGAGTCAGACACAACTGAAGCGACTTAGCTCAAGCACAGCATTGAGGGGAAACTTCAGTGCTCCGGTGTTTCTGTTCACATTGCTATATAATGTTATATTTTTTACTCATTGTTTCATACCATTTGAAATTTAGCTCGAGCATTTAAAAAATTTAATTATAAATTCAATGTGTTTCTTACGTATATTCAACTTCTTTCTCACAAAGAATAATTTCTTTCTCATGTGTTTACTTCTGCAATTCTCAAGTGCATGAATATTAATATTAATGAGAAAGATCTCATTGATATTAAGATTGCCACCTCTAATTATTTGCTACATTATATTTTTATGCTCTGTATTGGCCCCCCTTCTGTGTTGCCCTTGTTTTGCCATTAAGTATTTAGTATTATTTGATTTTAGGTTTTTCTTCCTCTTCCAAGTAACAATGGAGTTTGTGTATTCAATCAATCAATAGCATCTTTTATGTTTAAGCAGATTCTATTAATATTTTATTATTTTAACCTTTGTCAGTTTGGGTCTCAAATGTTTATGCCTTACTTTTAACGTGACTTTTACATGTTTTTTGACCCTTGTCATACTCCATTCAGTTCTCCAACAGTCATTTATTTTAGTAAATATATAATGTTAAAGCAATGTAGAGTTTCTCTGAATCCTTGAATGAAAAACTGAACAACTAAAACTGCAAAATTTAAAGTAATTTGAGACTTCCTTGGTCTTTCAGTGGTTAGAACTCAATATTTTCACTGCTGCGGGCCTGGGTTCAATCCCCAGTCAGGAAACTAATGCCTCTTAAGCCACGTGGCACAGCCAAAATAATAACAAACTCCTTAGAGTAACTTCCACTGATGTGACTAGTCACTTCTAGTTCTTACTAGGACTGTTGTTTTTAATCAACACAGAAAATGCTCACAAGTTACTTGATAGGAACAGAGATGCATGTGAAGCTATGTTCAAGTGTAAACACGGGAATGTCTAAAAGTTAAAGGAAAACATATTGTTTATTTAAGAAAATGAAAACACATTAATTTTGATGCTGTTAGAATGATGGAAGTTGGACGCAGTCTGCAAAATGAGTGCCATGTATTCTAAATATGATGATTGGAAATTTTTGGAGTCCTGTGGTTAGTAAGGCCCTAATCAACCTGAATGAAACAATTCTCACTTTAAGGTAAAGCATATGAGAATATAGCAATGAGTTTCATATTCTCATCTAGCTTGTAAACTTGCTCTGAAAGCAGTTCTCGTCCTGGGAGTCAAAATCTTTTTGAGTGATGACGATGCTGTTGCCACCATTAGACATCACGTCTCCCGACCTGTTCTTCAAGATTTCTATCGAGACTGCATCCAGGTACACGTACAACTAAGGAAACAACGGGAAAATCTACACTCAGCGTCACATAGACTCTCTCATAAAACTACCCCGCAAGCTTTAACCAAGGAAGCAGGTGAACCAGGTGAGGTCTGAGAGGAGAGCTTAGCGGCAGGGCTTCCTTCACCACACCAGGCTCTCCACCTGTTCCTGGAAGTCTCTCGTGGCCTTTCTTCAGGGATCCGTTATCCAGCGTTGGACTAGAGCAAGGAGCAAGCTACAGGACTGAGAGAATGAGGATCTGCGGCACCTCCGTCTGTGCTCTACGTCCTCAGGCTTGCGGTCTTGGTGGACTAGTGAGTGGTGCCGTCATGAACAAAGAGGAGCTGGAGGTACACTTCCACCTATGGGCTGTGGTCAAATACTGGCTTCAGTTCAGTTCAGTTCAGTTCAGTCATCATCAGCTCAGTCATATCCGACTCTTTGCAACCCCATGGACGGCAGCACGTCAGGCTTCCCTGTCCATCACCAAGTCCCAGAGTTTACGCAAACTCATGTCCATTGAGTCGGTGATGCCATCCCACCATCTCATCTTCTGTCGTCTCCTTCTCCTCCCTCCATAAATCCTTCCTAGCGTCAAGGTCTTTTCAAATGAGTCAACTCTTCACATCAGGTGGCCAAAGTATTGGCATTTCAGCTCCAATATCAGTCCTTCCAATGAACATTCAGGACTGATTTCCTTTAGGATGGACTGGTTTGATCTCCTTGCAGTCCAAGGGACTCTCAAGAATCTTCTCCAACACCACAGTTCAAGTGCATCAGTTCTTCAGCACTCAGCTTTCTTTATAGTCCAGGTCTCACATTCATACATGACCACTGGAAAAACCATAGCTTTGACTAGATGGACCATTTTGGCAAAGTATGTCTCTGCTTTTTAATATGCTGTCTAGGTTGGTCATAACTTTTCTTCCAAGGAGTAAGCTTTTTATTCCATGGCTGCAGTCACCATCTGCAGTGATTCTGGAGCCCAGAAAAATAAAACCAGCCACTGTTTACACTGTTTCTCCATATGTGCCAGGAAGTGATGAGACCGGCTGCCATGATCTTAGTTTTCTGAATGTTGACATTTTTCACTCTCTTCTTTCACAGTCTCAAGAGGCTATTTTGTTCTTCACTTTCTGCCTTAATGATGGTGTTATCTTCATATCTGAGGTTATTGATATTTCTCCCGGCAATCTTGATTCCAGCTTGTGCTTCATCTGGCCTAGTGTTTCTCATGATGTACTCTATGTATAAGTTAAATGAGCAGGGTGATAATTTAGAGCCTTGACGTACTCCTTTTCCTATTTGGAACCAGTCTGTTGTTTCATGTCCAGTTCTAACTGCTGCTTCCTGAGCTGCATACAGATTTCTCAAGAGGCAGTCAGGTGGTCTGGGAGTCCCATCTCTTTCAGAATTTTCCACAATTTATTGTGATCCACACAGTCAAAGGCTTTGGCATAGTCAACAAAGCAGAAATAGATGTTTTTTTCTGGAACTCTCTTGCTTTTTCGATGATCCAGTGGAGGTTGGCAATTTATTCTCTGGTTCCTCTGTCTTTTCTGAAACCAGCTCAAACATCTGGAAGTTCACGGTTCATGGATTGTTGAAGCCTGGCTTGGAGAATTTTGAGCATTAGTTTGCTAGCATGTAAGATGAGTACAATTGTGCAGTAGTTTGAGCATTCTTTGGCATTGCCTTTCTTAGGGATTGGAGTGAAAACAGACCTTTTCCAGTCCTGTGGCCACTGCTGTGTTTTCCAAATTTCCTGGCATATTGAGCTTGCTGCTGCTGCTGCTAAGTTGCTTCAGTCGTGTCTGACTCTGTGCGACCCCATAGACAGCAGCCCACCAGGCTCCCCCGTCCCATATTGAGCTTAGAGATTGGCTATATTTGTTTCCTCTGAACTCCAGCTGGGAAGAAAGCAGGAAATTAGAAATCAAAAATGGTTAGCTGTCCTGCCAATTTAAACACAAAGTAGCAAATACAGAAGTGAAGAAAAAACAATTCTCATTCACAGTGGTGATTCTAGTAACGTGAAATGTATGTGCTTAGACGCACACATTCATCTTCTTTTTCAATAATGGGGAAAAATGGATTTTCATTATTACATGCATTTCCTCTATTTTTATATCCTTAGCCAAGGACATTTTATGACCATATCATTCTTTCCAATGTATCAATTTCATACATTAAACCTATCCATTTTTCACTTCCATATAGTGAATTCATTATTTCTCTATTGTTTTATTATTTTTCTTGATGAAACATACTTGACTCATATATTTGTTTTTGATGAGCCACAAATGATGTACAATGTAAAAAATAAGGTAAAGTACTTTTCTCATGTTCTTGACAGTATTTCAGATCTAACATGGTTTCCAAGTAGGATTATACATTCTTTGAGTTTTATTACACATATAAGACACTGAATCATTTTCATTGTTATATTTTAACTAAATGTAGAAACATGCCAGCATTGGGACTTCCAGTGATAACTTGTGAACTCCAAGAGGTATATTGTTTTCTTATGTGAAACATAAGGACATCTAGAATCACACGCAAGCGTTCCTTTGTGTTTCTCTCGTTTTATGGTTTTCTGCAGGGTGGTTGTTGTTTAGTCCATCAGTCGTTTCTGACTCAGGGTCCTCTGGCAAGAATCCTGGCGTGGGTTGTCATCTCCTTGTAGAGGGATCTTCCCAACCTGGGGATGGAGCCCGCATCCCTGTCTCCTGCAGCGGCAGGCAGACTCTTTACCACTAGTGCCATCTCATCTGTTAAACTGGAAGTTCACAGAGAGTTTCATTAATTTTAACCTAGAAAAGCATCAGGATTTAACATGGAAATGTTGTAGTCCCTAATTCTTTTTAAATGTTCTAATTGTTGAAACATTTCTTTTGTATTTAGAATATTTCGTTCTGTGTATCACAATTCAGATTGCATGCATGGAAAACAAAACAGAGAGGATTTTTTGGAATGAATATGCTAATCTCAGTAAATAAATTTTCCATTATAATAGCAATTTCAAAAATTCAAAGTTTGAAAATCTTCAGCCATCATGTAAAACAGAATCTCTATAACATCTATTGTTTCCCTGACCTAAATTAACCACCTTTTTAGAGAACCGATTTGAGGCACAGCTAAACCAGACCCCCCCAAAAAAAAATACTTGTACATATACATATATAGTTGCATCAGTATTCAAAAAAATGAAGATCATGGCACACAGTCCCATCTCTTCATGGCAAATAGATGGGGAAAAAGTGACAACACTGTCAGATTTCATTTTCTTGGGGTCCAAACTTACTATGGATGGTGACTGGAGCCATAAAATTAAAAGACTCTGTCTCCTTGGAAGAAATTATATGAGAAACCTAGACAGTGTGTTAAAAAGCAGAGATACCATGTTGCCAACAAAAGTCCAGGTAGTCAAAGTTATGGTTTTTCCAGTGGTTATGTATGGATGTGATTTGGACCATAAAGAAAGCTGAGCGCTGAAGAATTCATGTTTTTGAACTGTGGTACTGAAGAAGAGTCTCGAGAGCCCCTTGGACTGCAAGGAGATCAAACCAGTCACTCCTTAAGAACATCAACCCTGAACATGCATTGAAAGTTCTGGAGTTGAAGCTGAGGTTCTAAATCTTTGGTCATCTGCTGAGAAGAAACCGACCCTTTGAAAATGACCCTGATGCTGTGCAACATTGAGGGCAGGAGGAGAAGGGGGCAACAGAGGATGAGATGATTGCTTGGCATCACTGACTCAACGGACATGAGTTTGAGCAAACTTGGGAGATAGTGAAGTACGGGGACGCCTGGCATGCTACAGTTCATGGGGTCACAAACAGTCGGATATTACTAAGTTACTGAACAAAAATATATACACATATATAAATACACACACTTGTACAATATATATTAAATAAATATACACATGTGTGCTGCTAGTTTAACATTTAAGTGAAAGTGAAAGTCGTGTCCAACTCTTTGCGACCCCATGGGCAGTAGCCTGTACCAGGCTCCTCCATCCATGGGATTTTCTAGGCAAGAATACTGGAGTGGGTTGCCATTTCCTTCTCCAGGGAATCTTCCTGACCCAGGGATCGAACCCAGGTCTCCCGCATTGTACACAGATGCTTTCCCATCTGAGCCACCCAGGAAGTCTTTTTAACATAAAGGGGTGAAGAGCAAATGTTTATTGAACTGCTATCTTATCCTCTATTATTTATTTTCCTGCACCATAAATGTTACCTCATCAGCAGGATAACAGCAAGACTAATACAATGACTGTTAGTGGTATTAATAGACTAACCATAGTAATGTGTCAAATACTTTATGTAGTGTTTCATCAATTGCGATTAATTTTATCTCTTAACTCTTTGTGGATACAAAAACTTGTTTTTGTTTATTTGACCTCACACACAGCATGTGTGAGATATTTTTTGAAGATCATTTTTAGAAAGACTGTCTTCCACTTTCCATTTCCAATATGTAGGAGATCAGGATGAGGCTCTTGAGCCTGGACCCAAATGAATGACTCACTCATCACGTTTTCTTCAGTCATCCTCACCTAGTTGCAAGGAACTGCCTGATTATCCTTTTCTTGTCTCCCTCAAGTAGCAAGGAAACAGCCTGTAATGTGTCTACACTGTGGATATTTCCCTGCAGGCAACGCCTTCGGGGATCAGCTTGGACGTTTCCTCCAAACAACCGACGATACTGTGAACTATGACAGGCATTCTTGTCATTCTCCCCAAAGCTGAACTTGGAGAAAAAGCATTTGGGTCAGACTGTATTTTAAGGACGTGTGTGCAAGCAAGAACAATCCTTGTTCCCCTCGACCCCTACCAGAACTTCATTTGAACAAACAGTGCAACCGTGAAACCTGGCCTCATGCCCTGTCAAGTACAAACTAGCACGTGCCATTGGCACTTGCCACCTACCTACAAGGATTAAATCATGTGCTCTTGCAGCTGATTTTCAACACCCCTGGAAAGGAATCTTGGGTGGAAAGCAGAAGTGAGGGAGGCTGTGTGCAGGGAAAACTGGCAGAACAAGTCTTCAGAAGGTGAGCTGTTGTCAGGAGCCCATTTTAACTCAATTGTTCTTCTGTCTCCTCACATCTAGAGAAGCATGGAAACCCTTCATGGTGACTGACAGAAACCTTCACGATACTGGCAGAAAACTTCCACAAAAACTAGGCACCTGATTGCATGCATTGCCCCTTCACCAAAATCACATATATCCCTCTGTGTGTCTTTGGAGCAGCTTCTCAGAGCTATCTGAGGTGCTGTCTCCAGGGCTGCAGTCCTCATTTTGCCCCCCAAACACTTAACTTTCCATTTTGCAGTTTTGAAAGTCAGCACCCTGAACTTATCTCTTCAACCATTCATCACCCAATAGTTTCCCAACTTGCTTGCAGTGAGATTCCCATGAGGATAAATCCAGGCAGTGGAACGTGAGAGGAAGGGCTCTCACCCTGTATAGTCCTGGTGCTTGGAAGCATCCCCTGTGAGCCACCAGACTTCATCCCTTTACTGCCGAGTGTACTAGATCGAAGTAGCAGAGACAAACTTGGAGTCACATATTGATGATGGAAAAGGCCACAGAACAGAAGGTACCCATGTCCCTGAATCACCCTTTGAATGAGAGGCAAACCAGAAGGTTGATCTGATAGGGAAGGCCGGCATTGTGCTCTTCAGAGAAGGAAAGATAAGTTTCTATGATGATGAAAATCCACACAGTTTATTCTTTATCTCTATAGCACCTAGACTTAACTGAAAAAGATATTTAAGAACACAGGATCCCGAAAAGCTGTCCATGAGAAAGAAACTCTGAATGCTGAGTATAGAAAATACCAGCCCCGCAGACATCAAGAGATCTTTTCAATGATGATCAGAAGATCTTTATACAAGAAAAGACAATCTGCTCTGCTGTCCACAGCTGCTTCTGAAAAATCATGATTGTCATTTCTGTTTTAGTGCCTGAGGAAGTATGAGCTGCAATCGCTTTGGAACAGGAAGCAAACAATAATGGAATCCATTAGCGAGTGTTACAAATATAAACACTCTTATTGTTACCATTTCTTTGAGGATTCTTACATGAGGGAAAGGCACTTTTCATTTCCACTCTGACAGCCTCTCAGGCAAAGTGGCTGTATTCCAGCTCCCTGAGGTAGAGATGGATGCCCTGGAAATACTCCCAGTCAGGAAGTCCCGTGAGAACTGCACAGATTGTCTCCTTCCATCGGCTCCAGTTGTTTCAGGCTCTGATCCCGGCTGCAGGGTAGCACAGCTGTCCTCCGTGTGAAGAGTTGGAAGCTCTGCTGGAGCATCAGATAGTGGTTGCAGGGCCCCTGAGTCATCTGCACTGGAGTGATCATCTCTCTTTTTCCGAGGAAAATCTGAAGTGGCTCTGTCCTTTAGGCGCGACTGAGAGCGATCCTTTGCATCTGTTTCAGGTGTTTGAAGATTTCCCTGTGTTCTGGGCGGGATCCCAGGCTTCTTCCAGTTTCAGTTTAAGAGTAGCCAACAGGGATGCAGCCTCCTCCCACCAGCAAAGGATGTGCCATAGTGAATGTCCTAATTGCTTCTGTTGTACCGCCGGCAGGGCGCCGCGAGCCCACGCGAACCATACACTTGACCGGACCGCAGAACGCCGCTTCTCGCACCGCATAGCGGAGGACATGCACGAAGGGCGTCGATACATTTGCTTGAATAGCCTGTGTGCGAGAGCTTTGCAGTTGACCTTTGGTGCGGCTTGTTGAGACATCCAACGATACACAACCGTTCCACAGAACCTTTTAATAGCTGCGCAATATTGATTAGCACTATCTTCGCATACTCCTTACCCTTTCTGTGGACGAAATCCTAGGTGCCCTGGTTTTCCCGCTCTGTCCTGAGTGGAAGCATATCATGACCGCTTCGAGAGATCGCTCGGGTTAGTGGGCTGGTCACATGTCAAACCCGAAAAACTGCCATGTTTGACGGAATGAAAACTCCCAGCAGGGGTTTCGAGCGAGATGAGGCTTTGATTATAGATATTTTTTTTGGCGCTTCGCGCAGGCGCGAGAAAACCATCAGCCCAAATGGACGGCAGCGTGATTGGGATATTGGGATGCGACGATGGACATCGCTGCCCAAAGTTGAACTTAGAGGTGAGCAAGAGTGACTAGTGTTGCGCTATGCCCTGGGACCTAGTGAAACACAGCGGTCTGGGATGGCGTGGGAGGGCCCGGCGAAACCACGCTGAATCCCGCGTGGCTAAAATAAACTGTGAAAGGATGAGGGCCACCACGATACACGGGACGTGGCGTGTGCCACACGAGCGCGCGGCGGACATCCGGACCTGCGGGGCGCTTGCACACGTGATCCCCTGGGGCGAGATGCGCGTCGGAATTGACTGGCAGGAGCGGTGCACAAGACACAGGCCGAGGAACGAGGCTACCGACTCAAGAGGCCGTAGGGACGTCAACCCGCGGTGGAACCAAGATATCCTGTGGACTATGGCCCCGGGATGTTCACGGAACAAAATGAAACCACAGTGGCCACCAATTGACAGTTATTTCGGCTTTACGGGCGATACCGGCGTGGGCGATTGAGCCAGCCTGGACAATGCAAGAGTGAGGTCATAGTAACCCTGCCTGGGGATGAGACCTGGAGATCTGCGTATGGACAGCTGAAAGAAAAGTGAAAGCCCCGGGAGATTCGGGATGCGATTGGAGAAGGCCAAGACATCGATTGTGTGCACAAGGGAAACTGCAGCGCCAGAGCCTACAGCGATGGACACGGGCGGACGTGGGCATTAAAGGGAAGTCGGGGTGGCTCTGACAATGGACGGCCGCGCGACAAAGTAAAGCCATCATTCGGCGTATGAGACATGTGCTACACGGACTATTGCGAAGGGCGTGACTCAGGGAGCCTGGCGCCGCCAGGAGACTCTCCCATGGCACGATGGAAGGTATGACAAAAGTGAAACGCGGTGAGGTGAGACCTGGCGAGCCCTGTGGATGAAGGAAACACCGCCTGCCTACTGAGGCCCTACGGCCGCGGGACATGAGGCGGGGAGGACAAAGGAATCGTGGCCGTGCAAGGACTCCAGAGATAATTAGGTGGGGACCAAAACGAACCTCCACCAGCGTGAGAAAGCAGAAGCCTAATATGCTCTGGGACGATGGCTATGGGATGAACCAATGTCCAGAAAACCATCAGGACAAAAGAAACCTTGCTGAGCAGAGATCCCCTAAGACGAAAAAGGTGGAAATAAGGACAGTGGAAGAAGGTCCCAGAGTGTAAAGCTGCCCAGGATGAAGCAAGACTGCTGCAGCTGGCGCTGAGCGCAGCTCGACCTTGAAGGCAACACGTAAAATATGGTAAGCCGTCTTACGGTAACAATTTAGGTAATAACACTATTGAGACGCGTCTATCGTTCATCAGGATTATTCAGTTCTCGCGCGAACTCTAACCAATGAAACCGTGCAGCTCCTCAGATGCCTGCAAAGACAATTCCACCCAGTTTTCTTGTGCTTCAGACTTCTAGATAGTATATCTTTAGGAAGAGTCACAGCAAATATCTTTGCAGATAAGAAGGATTTAGTTGATCTATCATTAAAAATTTGAATAATTAGGCCGAAATCATAGGACGATCTCATATTTGAATGCAGCAAAGATCACACCACAAAATTTTACTCTCTTAAGTCATTGTTTCTTGCCTTCTTTAGTTAAATGAATGCAATGATAACACTCTACTGACTTCTTGACAATGACGATTTATAATAATCACCTAATCAAACTGCTCTGTTGGGTTTCCGTCTTTCAAGCCAAGGCAAGGCGCATAGCAGCGAAGAAAAGAGCCAAGCGGCTCCATTGCAGTGTGAGCGTTCTTGCCTCTCCAGCCTGGGCTGGCGCCTGGGTTTGATCCTTCGTGTTTTGCATACAACTTCAGTCCCTATTAGTTGCTGGCTCAGAATGTACGACCTACACTATGAGATGCAATGTCAGATCTTCTACAAAGATTAGTGGCCTCTTAGAGGAAAGAGAAAACTGCTACCCAAGTGTATGCAGGTTCTATGACTAACGGAAGCTGAGGTCTCATTCTGAAAATACATGGAGGAACTAAAATGAAGTAGTAACAAATATTATCGAGTAAAAACATCATAAAATACACTTCTGCACATGACCTAACTCCAACAGCTGTAACGATGAGTTACCAATGCTACATTTATGATCTAGTATTTCACATGACCATATAATGTTTCCCATATATGCTTCTCACACAGGGTTGGACCCAAAACCCAGGATCCTTATCATCCTTTTTTATTAGTTTTTTTTGCGCCAATCTGCACTGGTGACACAGAGCATCTACGCCAGCAGAGCCAGTTGTTTTCCTTTTTCCTAATTGATTGTGTGTTGTCACAGTCATACTCCAGCCTTCGCTCGTCCATCTCTTCGCGAATCGCGTGTCGGTGAGATACTCTGAAAGAGAACAGCAATCTGCCCTGGCAAAGGAGAAAGCTGCTTAGCTGAAAACAACACTGGCAGCCCCAGCATCCCAGAGTAGAGCCTGAGGAAGAGCTCCTCGCTGCGACGGGTTAGACTTTCATTTTAAGACCCAGGACTTGCTAGAGGAGGTGCCACAGCTCTGTCGTCCTGTGTCATATTCCCACTGGGAAAATGGCCCAGGTTTCCTTTCTGTTGCAATTGGCTGATTCCATAGGGCAGATGAACCCTCTGCTCGTGTGCCAGCTTGTCACTATTACGACCAGGTAAAGTTCAGCTTCAGTTTAGTTCAGTCGCTCAGTCATGCTCTGTACGCTCTCTGCGACCCCGGGTCATGAACTAGCCAGCATGGCCAGCCCTCCCTGTCCTATCACCAAATTCCCAGAGTTCACACGAGGATCTCACTTCCATCGAAGTCCATTGATTGTCATCCAGCCATTCTCGATCCTCTGATCGTCCCCTTCTCCACCCTTGCCCCCCATAACCCCATCCGCCCAGCGACAGAGTCTTATCCAATGAGTCACCCACTCCCTCGACATTGTACAACTTTAAGGCACTCAGAGGGAGCTCAGTCCTTGGAGTTTTCGCGTAACTAATTATTATTTCGTGTTCGCTTCCATTACAGGGACCAAATTGGTCCCAGGGGCTGCATCTCTCCTTGCAGAATTGTGAAACTAAGGAGGTCTGGATCTGCAACAATAGCGACGCTCTCGAATGGGGGACCGTCTCAAGAGTCTTCTCTGGAATACCACAGTTTCAAAGCATCAAGATTTCTGCCCGTGCTCTATCTCTTTCTCACAGTCCAACTATTCACAGTCCATTACATGACCACAGCGAAAAACCTATAGCCTTGGACTCAGATCTGGTGACCCTTCACGTCGCTCAACGGCCGTGAACACAGTAATGCTTGGCCGCCTGATTTGGGTTCATGAACTGATGCGTGATCTAGGCTGTCATAACTTTCTCCGCGAGACCAAATTATATGAAACCCTGCTCCTGTAGATCCTTCATGGTTACAATGAGATCACCATCTACGTGAGTCACCGTCTGCATCTCTCCAAGAATATAGAAGTCTTACACCTGTATATGCAATCCACACAGTAATAGTATCCACTGTCGTGTGTT